>NW_024713650.1:1010012-1065012 GCF_018991925.1 Homarus americanus | reverse complement strand
TGTGTGTGTGTGTGTGTGTGTGTGTGTGTGTGTGTGTGTGTGTGTGTGTGTGTGTGTGTGTGTGTGTGTGTGTGTGTGTGTGTGTGTGTGTGTGTGTGTGTGTGTGTGTGAGACTCTAGCCACCCACCTCAGCTGTACTAACAAGCTAACCTCAGTTTGGGTCACGTACAAGTGTTTAGCTTATTTGGGGGGGCTCCTTCTAGCTGTGGTAGGGTATTGTATGTGTTGGAGGATGGCGGGTAAATATATTGGAACCAGTGAATGAGAGAGAGAGAGAGAGAGAGAGAGAGAGAGAGAGAGAGAGAGAGAGAGAGAGAATGTGTATCTGTATGCGTATATATGTATGTGTATTTTTTACATGTACGTGTGTGTGTGTGTGTGTGTGTGTGGAGCATAGGAGCATAAGGGGCTGAGCATAATAAAGAGCAGGACGTATGCTAGCTTGTGGACGCCTGACATTCCTCACTCCCACCCTTTTGACACGCTGCCTCCCCCTTCCCCTTCCCTTCCTCCCCCTTCCCTTACGGCAGGACGAGGGGTAAGAGAAAAGGGAAGTGGAATATATGCACACACACACACACACACACACACACACACACACACACACACATGTTCATCCAATCAGCGTACAAGACACGCATCTCGTTTGGCATTTGTTTTCAACCTCAGAAGGTCATTGGTTATGCCTGACCTTATATTCTGAACGTAACTTAGGGGGAGGGAGGAAGGGGTGAGGGGGGAGAGAAGGGAGGGGGGGTGGTAGGGGAGTGGGGGGAGGAGGGCTTGGATTGTTATTATTTGCCCATTGAAATCTCCCACCTCCCTTACCCCTCTCCTCCTACCCCTCCCTTCCTCTCTCCCTCCTACCCTCCCTCTCCTCTTCTCCTATCCCCCTCCCCCCCTCCCCACTCAATGCAACCTTTATGTGTTCATGCAAGAGTACACACACATTATATATATGTATGTAAGTATATGGTCGTAAGGAAGCGTCTGTGTGTGTGTGTGTGTGTGTGTGTGTGTGTGTGTGTGTGTGTGTTCATAGTTAGAGAGTGATATATGTTGGTATGTGGGTAACACACACACACACACACACACACACACACACACACACACAGGTAACTCTAACACCTGTATTTCAACACCTCCAATCTATACCAATTTCCACCAATTATTCCATTATATAATTCTCGGCCATACAGGTCTCCAATTACACCATTTTGAACCAATTACTATAATCGACAGGAATTATTCTCTCGATTTTACATTCAATAATTATACTAGTTATTTTAAATTCTTCTTTGTATTCACGTATAATAATTTATTACCGATAATCAATCAATTTATTGTTAATTTATTCCATTGGTAATTTAGTCAATCTCTGAAGTGATTTATCTATGGATTTAATTTATCTTTATATTTGCTTTATGTTATTTCATGTTATTGTTGTTATTTTGTTATGGTGGAGACGTAGAGGTGATGTGTCTAGAGGTGATGTGTCTAGAGGTGATGTGTCTAGAGGTGATGTGTCTAGAGGTGATGTGTCTAGAGGTGATGTGTCTAGAGGTGATGTGTCTAGGGGTGAGTGATGGCAGACGTGAGTCAATGATGTGTCTAGGGTGATGTCAGAGGTGATGTGTCTAGAGGTGATGTGTCTAGAGGTGATGTGTCAGGGTTTTTAAGTGGTAGAGTTTTGGTGAGTTTTAAATTTATCCTTCTCTATCTTCACCTATTCTCCCCTATCCTTCACCTATCCTCACCTACCCTCACATACTCTACCCTCACCTTCACCTACCCTTACTTCTCCCCTATCCTCCCTTCCCTCCCTACCCTCACCTCCCCTCACCTGTGACGTATATTTGAATCAGCGTTAATCTGGTCACCTGTCACTCCTAGCCAATCACCTTCCATTGTTTATCTCTAATTAAAAATAACCCATCATCCTTAACCTCCACCTTCTTCCTCCTAACCCCTTCCTCCCTTCTCTCATCTCCTTTCCTTCCCCTCATCCTCCTCCCCACCCCCCACCTCCTTCACATCTTCTCCACCTCGCCTTCACCCTCCTTCACTCCCCACCTCTTCCTCCCCACCACCCCAACCCCCCTCATTCACTCCCTACCTCCCCCACCCTTTGCCATAATCAGCTGTTTTCCTCCATCAAGATCAGCTGACTATTGTTTACACTAATCAGCTGATATCGTGTTTACCCTTTTTTTTGTTGCCCCATATTATTATTTTCACCGACCATGAATGGGTGTAACCAGGCGTGTTATACTGTGATCTGATTGGCTAACGATCTTATCAGCTGGAGATTCTGGGTGGCGGAGTTTGTTGATGTTTTTAGGGCCACTGTGAGACCTCGGGTGATTAAGGTGGGTAGAAGGTTTAATATCTCAGTCTTGGTTCACTCAGGTAGATGTAGATATATTGATGTAGGATTTGTATAGAGGGAGAGAGGAGAGAGAGAGAGAGAGAGAGAGAGAGAGAGAGAGAGAGAAATTTAGTCTGTTTAATTCTTTTTCGGTATCAGAGGTGGATGACGTCAAAAAGGAATTTCTTCAGTTTACACAGTCCCCCCCCCCCGCCCCATGGTGATGAGAGAGGACACACACACACACATACACACACACACACACACACACACACACACAAACAAAACAAACGGGGAACAACTTTACGTAATCTGGTGTTAGTGAGGCTGCGGTCCACTTATCTCCAGGTTACTGCACGGCCTGATAAACATGACACTTTGTTACCGTCTTTCCGCACGTCACTACAGCGTTCACAGCTTAATCTTCCTCTTTAGTGTCTTTCCCTGCCGCGTGTGTCCGTCTGTTTAAGTGTGTGAGGAGGTATTGAGGGGGGTCTTATTTCTCACCAGCCGTAGTCAGGGTCCAGGGTCCAGGGTCCAGGATCCAGGCTGATCGTCTTTAGTTCGTCTTGAGGGTGAACGCGGGTCTTTATATAAGTATTTAGGTTAGATTAGGTTAAGGTTTGGTGACTGTCAATGGCCAGCCTTAGGGGAAACTAATGACAGACGAGGAGTAGTGGGCGGGGCCATCGTGACGACCAAAACAATAACAATAGAAGGCGGGAACTTCCGATTCGCACTTGTTTTGCGCGCGGGAAAGTTTCCGTCTCTTTGTTGTGGCAAGACGTGGGCCGCGCACTCTTTGTCAACTTTTAATTAAATTCCGACTGAAAGATCTGTTTATTAGGTGTTGAGGGCTCCTGCAACCTCCTGCACTCTCAGGAAACTAGACACTCTTCATCCTCCAGGTTTTCAAAGACTACGATAAGTTTTCTCCTTGACTGCATGGCGAGGCGGCGTGAGAACTCTGGTGGTGTTGATGTCGATGTTATTTTGGAGTCCATCTTTATATCGTAGCTTAAATGAGGAAATTATTCAGTTTTTTTTACATCTTTATGAATAATAACTTTACCTACAAACTGTTAAGAAGTCGAGTAGAAAATTAATGACGTCAACACTACCTCCATGATGAGAGACGCTAGTGGTCCCTTTTCTTGAGATAAAACCATACACTCCACACAGGCGCCCAAGGTCCTCAAATCCCTCACCAAAACCCATAAAACCCGACCTTAATGCATCTGTTGGTTAACCTTGTCTTGCTCTTCACGTGTGGATAATTGACTGCTATCATACACTATATATTGATTTTTTTCTCCCAGGATTCATAAGGGTCTTACTCGCCTCCAAGTGTATGTACGTGTGGGTAAGATATGAATTAGGAGTCCTTAATATGTTCTGAGGTAAAATAACATTGATATCTATACGTTATTTATGATAGCTGTCGCTGTTATCTTCGTATAAGTGATGCGTTATACTGGTAGCTGGTTATTGATGTCTTTGTGTGTACTAGGGAAAAAATATAAACACGTACGTCAGTAAAGTTAGTAATTTGGCCACCAGAGGTCTCTTAGGTAAACATGATGATAAATCCGGATTCACCAAGACGATAAATACGGATTCACCAAGATTCACACGTCAGTTCTGTCCCCTAAACGGATACATACGAACACAACAAATAGCCTCCTTTAAAAACAAGATGGCGGCGTAGTTGCACTGAGACTCTGTCGTAACTGAGTGTCTCCAGTCAGTTAAAAAAAAAAAATAAAGGAAAATATTACAGACAAGTTGTATGGTGACTTCCTGTATGTCCTTTGTGATTATTTCCCGGGATGATGAGGTGAATCCTTCGTCCGAGTCATAACCCTTCGTTTGGTTAATAAGGATCCTTCACTTGGTACGTAATCCTTTGAGAGAGTGGCCTAAATCCTTCTTCACCTCTACTAGGATGGTCTTGATCCATACGTCTGGTTCAGCATCCTATTCTAACATGTCCAGAATCCTACACTATGAGAGCACCTGTAGGAAGAGAGAGAGAGAGAGAGAGAGAGAGAGAGATTAGTGAGACAACCAACGCGGTCAGGGACACACACACACACACACACACACACACACACACACACACACACACACACACACACACACACACACCTTCCCTCGTCACCAACAGGATGTGAGGGTGACAGGACGTATAGGAATAACTCTCCTGGGGTGTCCTATAGTGAGTCCTTCGATCCCGGGTGTTCCTTCTGTGCTCCCAGTTCTTGTGAGGAGGTCAAAGGGACTCATAGAACGTCCTGTCCATAGGTCTTCAGTGGACGCCACGGACGCTAGGGAAGGAGGTTGGGTTGGGAGGAAGTCTATCTGACGTCCTAAGACCCTCTCACAGCTTCAGCGGACGCCCTGGGTATACCATAGAGGCAGTCAGAGAGAGAGAGAGAGGGGGGGTGACCAGGACCTAAGACCACCTGCAGGTTCCATGACCACCCACTCCCTGACGACAGCATTCTTGGACACCACCTGAAGGTCGCTGACGGAGGAAGTGGCGACTCTTTATCGTAGTTTGTTGACATTGTTCTTACGACACTAACTTGTTTTGTTTTTGTTTTTTTCTTGTTTTGTTGTTGTTGGCGAGGTAGAAAGAGGTGGGGTTTGGGGTGGGGGCGGGGGAGAGGAGTGTTTTGTGGGTGGGGGGCAGGGGGGAGGAGAGGAGTTGGGGTGGGGGCAGAGGAGGGAGGTGTTTTGTGGGTGGGGGGCAGGGGGAGGAGGAGGAGGTGTTTGGGGTGGGGGGGGGGGAGAAGAGAGAGGTGTTTTGTATGTTAGTGTGAAATTTTTACTTAGGGTCATAGGGTTGCTTTCTTTAGCTATAATCATCATCACTACCATCATTAACCATCATCATCATCATCATCATCATCATCATTATCATCAAGAACAGAAGCAGCCCCTCACCACCACCACTATCAACCCTTCTCTCACAACCCCACCCCTTCTCACCACCACCAACCCCTCTCACCCCCCCCACCACCACCACCCTCTCACCCCTCCTCACCACCACCACCCCTCCTCACCCCTTTCTCACCACCACCACCACCCCACCCCCTTCCTCACCACCACCACACCTCTTCACCCTTTCCTCACCACCACCTTCACCACCACCATCTCACCCCCCTTCCTCACCAGCACCACTACCATGTCATCACTAAAAGCTACAAGGAGACCCATCTATTAACACACGCCATAACATCTTCAACACAATAACAACATTAAGTAAGGCTGCCATGACTGTACTTGCGGCGCCTCCCTCTCGATTCAGTATAAGGCAGTGGAATTAATATATACAGTGACTAGAGGCGGTCGTATCATAATTTCTCATCGGTTTTGTTGACATAAATCAGCTGTTGCATACGTCCCAGGTTTTAATTTTCGGTTTGTTTACATGAATCAGCTGTTGTAGACGTCCCAGGTTTTAATTTTTCGGTTTGTTGACATGAATCAGCTGTTGTAGACGTCCCAGCTTTTTAATTTTCCGTTTGTTTACATGAATCAGCTGTTGTAGACGTCCCAGGTTTTAATTTTCGGTTTGTTTACATGAATCAGCTGTTGTAGACGTCCCAGGTTTTAATTTCGGTTTGTTTACATGAATCAGCTGTTGTAGACGTCCCAGGTTTTAATTTTTCGGTTTGTTGACATAAATCAGCTGTTGTAGACGTCCCAGCATTTAATTTCGGTTTTGTTGACATAAATCAGCTGTTGCATACGTCCCAGGTTTTAATTTTCGGTTTGTTTACATGAATCAGCTGTTGTAGACGTCCCAGGTTTTAATTTTTCGGTTTGTTGACATGAATCAGCTGTTGTAGACGTCCCAGCTTTTAATTTTCCGTTTGTTTACATGAATCAGCTGTTGTAGACGTCCCAGGTTTTAATTTTTCGGTTTGTTGACATGAATCAGCTGTTGTAGACGTCCCAGCTTTTAATTTTCCGTTTGTTTACATGAATCAGCTGTTGTAGACGTCCCAGCTTTTAATTTTCCGTTTGTTTACATGAATCAGCTGATCTACTGCCCGAGTGTATATAATGGCATGGCTTTGTTGACATAAATCAGCTGATCCATGACTCACTCCCAGTCCACCTGTGTTATGCCTTTCAATACCTTTACATACAGGTAATTAAGATAAATACCTGTAGATACAACTGACGAATGTGGACACCAGATACAAGTATGATGTTTATGAAGTCATTTACATACAGACCATCATACAGACCATCATACAACTCATCATACAGACCATCATACAGCTCATCATACAGACCATCATACGTAACATTCATTCGGACTCAGAGTTTATCGTAATTCATTGTAATTTGGTCCATAAAATGTGATCGATTATTATTGGAAAAAATATATTAGGTATATGGTAGAATAACAATATGAGACACAGGTCCTAATGGTTAGGTTAGGTTAGGTTTGGTTAGGTTAGGTTAGGTTAGTAAGGACCTATTAAGACTTAACCACTTATTCAGTTACCTATTTTCTATTCTTGCTCAGTTGGCAGTTCGAAAATCAGACAAGTCAGGAAGGATGACCATATAAGGCGTTGTGATTGGCCAGCTGGTGTTTGATTCCCAGGATGAACGAAGATGGTGACGTGTTTTGGACTGGGAAAAAAAAATAATAATATTGTAAAATGAGTCTGAATTAACCTTGTATTTAAGGTCTTGAATGGTGATGGGGGGCTCTCCTACATCACCTTTCCACTGTCGGTCCGTCCAACCAATCGTAACTAACAATAATATTTACAATCCTCGTCACGAAGGCCTAATTACAGGCACATGGCCGACCAATCAGAGCTCCTACTGTGATATTGACAACCAATCACCATAAAGAACTTGTCCGCCTGGCAGTCTCCGCCAATCACACAGCGAGATCTTTGTTTATATACCTCAAGATCCGGATTCATGAGGATTTATACGTTGATTCCACGAACGAGGAGGTTAGGTTAGGTTAGGCTAGGTTAGGTTAGGTTAGGTTAGGTTAGGTTAAGGGAAAAATCAACATAGGAACCTTTGAGAATCTGAGCTGAGTTGTTGAATAAATGTTAAAGTCGAGATTTTGTGGTGTGTGAGAGAGAGAGAGAGAGAGAGAATGTGTACGTGTGAGAGAGATAATTTGCGTGTGTGAATGTAAATGTGTGTGTATGCGTCAGTGACTGTATATGTGTGTCTGTGTGTATGTATGTGTGTCACTTTATAAATACCCCATCTACACATCATTACTTTTAAAAAAACAACAACACAAATGTCAATCACATCCTCACCTTGCAATAACCCCCAACCCTAAAGGAACGAAACCACCTGAATCTTAAAAGAACGTCACCAACTAAGAAAAACGGGGAGGGATATGTTTTTATATATATATTCACACATCCGTATTAAGATTGTGAGCTCTTACACGAACGCCATCCATGGAACACAGTGTCAACCAAGGTCAGATGGTTAGGTGTCGCAAGAGGGCTGTCCACAGATATACGGGATTATTTTAATTTGAATGGTAACGCGCACACAAATCCTCGCACTCAAACACACCTTAAATCTCTCCGCACTCAAATACACCTAAAATCCCTTCTCACCCACACACACCTGTACAATCCCTCGCACTCAAACACTCTCATGACCACTTGGACTGAAACACACCCATAATCCCTCGCACTCAAACAGACACCCTCACGCACACTCTCTCTCCAAAACACGACCGTAGAGAGAGAGAGAGAGAGAGAGAGAGAGAGAGAGAGAGAGAGAGAGAGAGAGGCAAGGTAAGGCACTGAGTGGTGTTTGTTTACATTCAGACTTTCATTTGACCCCCCGCCGCCTCTGGCCACACTCCCTGTTGACGTCACGACTCAAAATACAAGGAAAAAAAAAAGAATTTGTTTTATTTTCCCCGAGGAGAATAAATGTATAGGTCAACATTTTTACAGCTATAATTTATCACACAGACAGACAGACACAGACAGACAGACAGACAGACAGACAGACAAGACAGACACAGACAGACAGACAGACAGACAGACACAGACAGACATACAGACAGACATAGACAGACAGACACAGACAGACACAGACAGACAGACAGACACACAGACAGACAGACAGACACAGACAGACAGACACAGACAGACAGACACAGACAGACAGACACAGACAGACAGACAGGACAGACACAGACAGACAGACACACAGACACACATACAGAGACAGCAGACACAGACAGACAGATAGACAGACACAGACAGACAGACACAGACAGACAGACACAGACACAGACAGACAGACACAGACAGACAGACACAGACAGACAGACAGACACAGACAGACAGACACAGACAGACAGACACAGACAGACATAGATAGAAAGAATGTTAGGTGCCATATTTTCCTTGATGTTTCTGGCTGAGGGCGTGTAGGCGTGGGTGGGAAGACACAGGGAGGGCGTGTAGGCGTTGGAGGAACACATTGCGGGCGTGTAGGCGTGGGTGTTAGTATCACCTGTCGTGGGAGGGGGGTGGGGGGGGCGGGTGTCATCCATCAGGGTAGTGTGTGACAGAGGAGTCGGTCATACGTCATTGTTGTCGTCATTCATTTGTTTACCTCACGACCAACGGAAATGACGTCACGTTCTACCCCTTAGGAACTATGGCTGCTGCCTCCATTATTCTTGTGCTTATTGTGTTGGTTCTTCTTCTTCTTCTTCTTCTTCTTCTTCTTAATCTTTCAACTATAGACAACAAAGTGAGACAGACAGACAGACAGACAGACAGACAGACAACAATACCAATTATGAATAGAGAGATTTGTAACCTATGTGTATGTATGTACGTGTGTGTGTGTGTGTGTGTGTGTGTATGCCATAAGCCACCGTGGAAGGTCGACTTGATCCAACAATGGCGGGTGTGTGGGTAATCCTCTCCCGTACTCACAATTATCACCTCTTTTGGACATTACCTTCAAAGTCTCATTAAATCCAGGTATATATTTTTTTTTTACTTTTTATTTCATTTACTGGTGACACAAATCCCCTCGTCAGCACTCTGGTTATTGTTAGCTTGTTGAAAAATATGTTAATTTTTTTTTTCCCAGATTAGGCTTTTTTTTTTCCCTAGATGGGGCTTTTTTTTCCTATGATGAGCTTTTTTCCCTACAGTGATGTCATTAGTTTCTCTGTTTACATCTGTTATATACGATGGACTTTACTGACTTACTGACTGACTGAGAGACAACTTCTCCCTGTCCCCTGGCCTGCTCACCTCTCGGGTCCTTAATGCTCCCCCTAGCTCACTCGACTAAGCGCGGTTGCCTCTGATACAATTATTAGTTGATTCTTGTCCTTCTTCGCTGTCTGAGAGAGAGAGAGAGAGAGAGAGAGAGAGAGAGAGAGAGAGAGAGAGAGAGAGAGATCATCCCCCACAACTCCAGCCATATATAGTGAAGATGTGGCAGAGTTGCGCCTCCTCACCTACCTCCTATAATATAAAAGGAAATCTCCACCACCACAGTCCACTTACCATAAACAATGCTCCAGAGGCTGTAAACAATGCTCCGGAGGCTGTAATCGACCATTAAATACGTAGAACAAATACACACCCGCCATAGTTACTCAGAAGCAATTAGGGTTGGGGTCCAGGCGAGTGTTTACGACGCTCATTTGTTTTGGCGATCCTCATTTGTTTTACTTGTCTTCCCGCCATCTCTCTACCCGTGGATGGCCGACATCTTGAATGTTTATCATTTCTGGGGATAAATTCACCTTAACTAACCCGTTTATTGGTGTAACAAGGATAAATTCACGCCAACATCTCGTTTATCATACAATAGGAGTGAGAGAAGATGTATCTAGCGAGAGCATACGAGATCCAAAAGCTTTTATGTTGTTACGACAGGCCGCCACGTTGGACTAACAAGATCAAATTAGAATCTTTCATCCACTGCGGTGTGGAATAAACGCAAGAGCAATATAATACTGTACCCGGGAAATACTTTATGGATCTTTAATTCGTGCCGTGGGGAAGACTACATAGAACACGGAGGAAACAAGAGATAATTTTTTAAAAGACTTTGAGGTCGTAGTAATTTAAATATGTAAAGGAGCTGCTGCGAGGCGGTGTGTGTGTGTGTATCTCTCTTAGTCTCTTGTTTGGGTAGGTACAGGTCCTTGTTGTTTCCTACCACGGCTGGTTCTTTTGTTATGCATATTTGGCCAAAAAAAAAAAAAAAGAGAAAACTCGTATTGTTATCGACTGACGCTGTTGGTATATACTTTTTTCGTCTTCCTTCAACATTTTTTTCCATCTAAACTGCGAAATATCTTAGTTAAATCCACATTACGTATACGAGTACAACCGTAAAATATCCTCACTACCGCGTTTTTGTAAGATACTGTATAATAATAACAAATGCGTTCGTATAACATCATAATACTAGGTGCGGATTCTGAGATAAACATCAACCACGAACGCAGCATCTCCATATACCTCATCACTGGATCTATGTAAATAAGACGACAGAAAAAAATGGATTAAGAAGATCAGGAAAAGAGATGTATGGTTGATAATGTAAAGAGGAAATGGAAGATGAAGATGGGAGGGAAGAAGAGGTTTAATATTCATATTTGGCGATGGTTTTAAATTACTGTTTGGTTAGTTTTCTGTAGAGGAGAGAGAGAGAGGAGAAAGAGAGAGAGAGAGAGAGAGAGAGAGAGAGAGAGAGAGAGAGCACATTTTCATATTTAACACATGTTGCCTACCTTCTCCATCACCACCTTCCTCCCATCCACGGTAAGATTGATAAATAGCTAGATAGATAGATAGATGGGTAGATGGATGGAGGGATGGACAGGTGGCAACACAGGTAGCTTACAACTCTCATTGCTCAGGTAATTGACGCCATCAATTTCAATCTGGACACGTCAGAAAGTTGATGACCCCCACGAGAAGTAGAAGACCCGGAATAGGTGTGTTTGTGTTATAACTGAGATGCTGTACAGTGTTCATAACAAGAACTAAACCTGTATATAACTTGGCCTCCCCGTCTGATGGCTCAGTTGATGTACCAGACTTCACCCAGTACAGTAGGTGATGGGCTGACCTCTTAAGTGCAAATTACCATCAGGTGAGGTGCACTCTACTATGGTGAAAAAACACTAGCGTGCATCTCACCTGATGATAAAATTCACTCTAGACCTCAGCCCACCTAGAGCAGTTGACCCCCCCCCCCTACACCACCATATTAACTACCTCAGTTCTGGGTCGTTTGGGAGGGAAACGTCATAGAAGAAAAGTGTCATATACTAAACATTACGATGGAAAAAAAACTACTTAACTTTTCTGGTAGTTTTGTGATTTTCAACTCCCGATATCTCAGTTATGGGTAAAATGCGGCCAATAAGTCGTAGAAGAAAGTCGTTTTGTTTTGGCCTCAACTTATCATTAACAACAACAAATAATAACAGATGGAATTATGTTCTATACTGTAAATTAATCAGGAGGTCCGTCTGTTCATACCTGTTGTCCAGAAGAGAGGAAGGAAGGAGGGAGACGGGAAGATAGGGCAGAGGAGAATGAAGGATAAGAAAACAATAAATAAATGAGAAGAAGAGAGAAAATGAAGATAAATCGAAGGAATAGAGAAGGAGGAGAAGGAAGAAGAGGAGGAGAAGAAGGGGAGGAAGAGGAGGAAAAAGATTAGGAGGAGGAAGAAGAGGAGACGGAGGAAGAAGTAGAGAAGGAAGAGGAGGAAGAAAAAGAGGAGTAGGACAGACAACCAATCAGACACCTTCACAACCCTGAATAAAGATAGTGAAGAGTTTTTAATTCCGCATTGTGCTACCGTCCGTCACACGACCCCGCTACAGTGACTCTCCTACCCTACCTACAAACGGGGTCTCGTAGTAGATTATAACATCATCTACCCTTACCTCACTAAGTTATCTACCTGTGTCTACTGGCCGGTGGTGAGGTAGATGGTAGATGTAGAGGGGGGGAGGTAGTGAGGGGGGGTCATGTAGGCTAATGTATTCAAGGGATATACATATGTAGTGGTGGTGGTGGTAGTAGTAGTAGTAGTAGTAGTAGTAGTAGTAGTAGTAGTAGTAGTAGGAGTATAGTAAAGACATCTATCTACCTAGACAACAAGCAGATATGTCCCCTATCCCTCTCTCCCCATCCCCTCCCTACACCTCCCTCCTTCCCAATCTAATTCTCCTTCCGCTCAGTAGCACCTTCACTTTAACTCCCTCGAGTCACCCATTTCTTCTATCCGTCTCTCTGCTTCTGTTAGCTGATTGGTCAAGAAACTACAACTACAACCATAACAATGTGTTGGGTGATTGTTTACAACCTTTATAAGGCACCGGAGAAAGGGAGGTGTTGTGAAATATGGGTTGTTTATCTCCGGGTTGTGGTGTGGCGGTGTGGGGATGTGGTGTGGGGTTGTGGTGTGGTGGTGGTGTGGTGTGGTGGTGGTTAAACATAGGCCCAATAGCAGCAGTTACTGAGTCAGACAGACAGACAGACAGACAGACAGCCAAGACAGACAGACAGACAGCCAAGACAGACAGACAGACAGACAGACAGCCAAGACAGAGCAGACAGACAGACTCCTGTTTGTGATGAATGACGGTGATGGTTCTCTTGTTTACCCAGTCTTGAACACGTTTCCAGACACGTTCTATCAGGCTGTTTTGACCGAGGTCATTGCAGGAGGTCACGTACTGGTGCTTGGTCAGTTGTTGGTGAGAGAGAGAGAGAGGGAGAGAGAGAGAGAGAGAGAGAGAGAGAGAGAGAGAGAGAGAGAGAGAGAGAGAGAGAGAGAGAGAGAGAGAGAGACTACTCCCCCATCCTCAGTATATCAAAGGAATGAGTATCAGGCTGTCATAATTGTTTTTGTATAGGTGTGTGTGTGTGTGTGTGTGTGTGTGTGTGTTAATGTATGTTAATGGAGCCACACACAGACACGCACACATACATACATACACAATCCCAGTGTTTATCTTGCTATGAATTATAATGTTTACTTCCCTGTTTGTCGTACTAGGAATAAATAGCTGATGGCGGGGGCTATTTCCTCACCATTATGCTATTTACCTTCTCTTACAACAACAACAACAACAACTACAGGGTTATTAAGCACCGTTTATCTATCAGTCAAGTCAGTAAAAGCTGAGACCTGATCGATATAATGCAAGGAGGGGAGGGGAGAAGGAGGGGTAGGTGAGGAAGGGAGGGAAGGATGGGAGAGAGAAGGAGGGAGGGAGGGAGGGACAGAGAGAGAAGGAGGGAGGGAGGGAGGGAAGAGTCAGTGAAGGGCGCCCTAACAGTTACTCAGGCTGAGGAGTTATGCATGACAATCACGGCAGATGACTACATAAATCACCAGGCGGTAATTTTCCCCACCTGTGAGCAGGAGGGAGGGAGGCAGGTGTCTCCATGATACCTCCTCCCTTCCCTCCCTCCTGCTGCTCTACCTCCCTCCTCCTCCCTCCCTCCCTCCTCCTCCCTCCTCCTCTCTCTCCTCACTAACTCCTTCCATCCGTTTTGCAGTTCTCAGGGTCGTCAGTAGGGGACCACACGCGCCATAGTCACTAATTCCATCTAATTTCCTCCGTTTCTATATAATTTTCTTAACACGGATGATATAGACTGTTTTATATGAGTCGATATGTTCATAGGAGAGGAAGTGTTATAGGATGATTATATAGCTCTCCTCACTATTTCCTCCTCTTACTTCACTCCTTCCTCCTCACTTTTTCTCCTCCTCTTAACCTCCCTCTCTCCTCCTAACCTCCCTCACTTGCCCAACCCTCCTCACCACCTGTTTCACTCTGCCTCACAACCCTCCTCACCACCTGTTTCACTTGCCTCACAACCCTTCTCACTCACCTGTTTCATTTGCTCACAACCCTCTCATCACTGCCTGGATGGTGCGTCACCATCCGTCAGTGGGATAAGGTATACTGCCAGAGGCGCTGACGGAGAGATAACGCATCAGGGAGTCTCCCCCTTCAGAGATATATGAGTGGTCACTTGTGCCCTTACGTCTCTATCTCTCTGGTAGTGGTGGTAGATGGTGGTTGATGATGGTGGTAGATGATGGTGGTAGGTGGTTGCTGGTGGTACTTGTGATGATCGTGGTAAGTGGTGGTGGGTGGTGGTGATGGTAGGCGGTGGTAGTAGGTGGTGGTGGTAGTGGTATGTTTTTAGACCTCTCTCTCTCTCTCTCTCTCTCTCTCGGTCACCAGCCTCCCACATTTCCATACATATTGGTGAAGTTTAACCTAACCAGGTGAGTAATTGTGGTGAGGTGTGATGGTGCTGATAGTCGTGCTACCTACCACTATCATCTACCACCATCAACCACCATCACTACCACCATCATTACCACTATCACTACCACCATCATCTACCACCATCAACCACCATCACTACCACCATCATTACCACTATCACTACCACCATCACTACCACCATCACTACCACCATCACTACCACAATCCCCTACTACTACTATTAGACAAACAGGTACAAACAAACATACAGTTCTTTTAATATATAAACATTATCCAAGAATATACAGTAAAACCTCTTTTTAACGGACTATATGAGAGGAATGTCCGCTAAATAGAGGGTCCGTTATATATAAATCCTCCATATAGCGGATTATACATAGAGAGATAAATCCGCTATACAGAGGGTTTCAATATATCAACTATCTATCTACGATATCATGTTTAAAGAAGTTGTTAAGTCGTTGCTGTTATCATCGACCTTGTTATCATCTGCCATCATCTGTGGACTAGTGTAAAAGGGCGTGCAGCGTCGGGAGCCATAAATAAGCTGATTACATATTCAGTGGGACCTGGAGATCATGTAAACATTATTGGGTGTTGTATTCACATGTACCGGGCTCTCACATTAAACTGGGCGCGGGTTTAAATATTCAAGACAACAACAACGTGAGGAGGATCTTTGTTGTCAGGTGGCGTTAAATTTTCAGTGGGATCGAGAAACCAGTGTAAACATTTGTGTTACGAGGATCGATAATGGTGAATAATTCGTGAGTGTGAAGGATGATGACTTGTACGGGGCGGGGGAAATCACAAGAATGACTCTGAGACATTAAGTGAGTGTGTGTGTGTGTGTGTGTGTGTGTGTGTGTTACAATGAAAAAACTCTGGAATCGACTTTACACATTTAGTGTTCAAAAGGAGTTAGGTATACTCATGTATTTTATGGCCCCAACACCCAAGAAAACTCGGACACACACACACAAACACACACACACACAGAGGCGCTTTAAGAACGATAAAACACTTAAAGAGAAGCCAGCAACCCACGTAAACACATAAAATGAAATATTCAACAGGACCGAGAACCCCCTTGGTGGGTGGAGGGATACAACGCTACAACAAAACCACTTACCAACCACCACCTTCAATCACTTTACTCACTCACCGGCCATAAACTTACCCCACATCTTTATTAAACGTCGACCATGACAGAAAAACTAATCCCGGAGGACTTAAAAAGACTTAAAAGGACTTAAAAGCCAGCACGAAATGACGTCTTTTAAAATTCGAGCCACTATGGTGATCATACGTCTGGCAGGGACCACAACCGATCATGGAGAAGAAGGGCGGAAAATTCAAGATGTTGTTTAAGCCCTTGTCTTTCAGTTGTTTATTTCTCCCCTGTTTTTCTTTATTTCTACCTTGTCTCTCATTGTTTATTTGCCTGTCCTTATTTTTTTTGTTCTTGTTTTCGATTAAAAAATGATGGCAGACGTAGGGGGCAGACGTAGGGAAAACTTCAAAGAAAACGAGAGCAGAGTTGAGGGTAGACTTATATAATTGTCTTAAGTTTTAACAGTGTCACAGGCTACCACACCTACCACATGATAGCACACCACTCTAGAAATGTTATTGAAACTGGATGTAAACAAACGAGATATTAGCGGGAATGTTTTTTTTGCATAATTATCCGACGCGTTATTACCAGCTCACGTGTGTGTTATTATTGTTAATGTTTTATTTTAAGTGTTAATTTATTCATTAGAGTTTAAGTACGAAAAAGCTACGTTATTTCCGTGTGATTTGTATGTATGTATGTGTGTAGGCAGCTACCAAACAGGGAGGTATTACCGCCTGGGAAGATATTGGAAGCATAATGTGTTGTCTAATGGTAGACCCTGCTGCCATATGTGACCAAGTCCCAGGTTGGTGATCAGACTTTCTGCCTCATTTACACACAATTGTAGGGTCTCAATTGTTTCTCTAACTATGACAACACAACATACTTGCAGTATATTGTTTCACATTTTTATCTTTTTTTCATTTTTTATTTCTTTGTTATAATTATTATTATTATTATTATTATTATTATTATTATTATTATTATTATTATTAAACTTTCGCCCCCAGGCCCAGGTGTGGGTCAGTGACCTGTGCCTGGGTGGGCTAATCCCCTTAAAAAAAATATATATAAATAAATAAATTATGAACCTGTATATATGAAAATATTACAACTTAAAATAACTTAAAACCTAAAATTAAATACAGACGTAAATCCCCCAAAACATATACCTAAAATTAATATAAACTTTGTGGTATTTTATTTATAGATCATAGTTGTATTGTTGTATTATTTTAATCATAGTTACAGTATTACAACATTATTTAGGCCTGAGTTATATAGGCTGTAATTTTGCCCCGGACTTAAGTTAGACCCTCGTAAGTCATGTTTAAGAATACCTGTCCAATTACTACCTCCATCACCTGAGCCAATCAAAATGGAGGTGTTTAGGGGGTTAGGTTAGGGTGTGCCTAGATCCACTGTATATTATCTTTAGTGGTGCTCGGTCACACTCAATATTCATAAGTGTGTAAATTATATGAAAAAACAGAGGTGGTCCGTCAGTGTGTGTGTGTGTGTGTGTGTGTGTGTGTGTGTGTTTGCTCTTGATTGCTTGTATTTGTCTTTGTGATGTTGTTTACCTGTCTGTCTGTCTGTCTGTCTGTTTTGACACTGTCTTTTCCTGTCTCTAAATATATGTCTGTCAATCCACCTGTTTGTCTGTATACTTATATAAACAAGAGACAGACAGACAGACAGACAGACAGGTTTGTTTAAATGTCACAGTAAGAAAAGTGAATCAGACCGTTAAGATGCTCCACCCTGTCCTTCCTCCCTCTCTCCCTCCTTCTCTCCCTCCCTCACCTCCCTTCATCCTTCACCCCCCTTCTTTACTCCCTTACTCACCTCCTTCATTCTCCTCCCTTTTCTCTCTCTCTCTCTCTCTCTCTCTCTCTCTCTCTCTCTCTTCTCTCTTTATTTCCTCTCTGTCCTTCTCTTTTATTTAATTATTTATTCTTCTTGATTCTATTTCTGTTTTGTGTAGTTATTTTGTGTATGATAATTGGTGGGTGCGTGTGTGGGTGTGTGAGTTACGTGGTGGTGCGTGTGTGGGTGTGATTACGTGAGTGAGTGCGTGTGAGTGTTGATATAGAGGTGTAGAGGTGTATAATAATAACAATAACAATAACAATAATAATAATAATAATAATAATAATAATAATAATAATAATAATAATAATAATAACAATAATAATAATAATAATAATAATAATAACAATAACAATAATAATAATAATAATAATAATAATAATAACACTAATAATAACAAAATCAACAAAAACAAACACACCAAACACACATCCCTAAGCAAACAAACAAATAAATAATAATAATAATAATAATCCACCTGGCAACTCACCTTAATGACGCCAATTACCTATAAAATGACTTCCCATTTATTTTATTCAGCCAATATAATGGTTTCAGATTCACCCGCGTCACTAAGGGGGGGAGGTGACGCAGGGGGTGGGGGGTGACACAGGGGGTGGGGGAGACGTAAGGAGGTGGATCACGCATGATTCTTATCCATTACCACTGTGCTCATGACACGTTGTGCATGAAGCGTAGAGGCGTATGTAATTTCATAATTGTGTAAGCTTAGGTAGGAGGTGAAGTGATGTGTGTGTGTGGGGGACAGGGAAGAGGGAGAATGAAAGGAGAGAGGGAGGGGAGAGGGAACAGAGGAAGAGAGAGGGAGGAAAAAGGAAGGACGCAAGGGAGAGAAGAAGGTTAAGAGAGGGAGAGAGGAAGAGGGTAAAAGAAAAGAGAAGGGAGGAAAGAGAGAAGGAGGAATTGAAGGAGGCAGGGTGAAAGGAAGGGAGGGAGAAGTGGAGAGAGAGAGAGAAAGGAGAGGAAGGGAAGGAGAGAGAAAGAGAGAGGTGGGGATAGGGATAAACAGACAGACAGGCAGACAGACAGGCAGACAGACAGAGAGGCAGACAGACAGACAGACAGGCAGACAGACAGACAATTAATTAGACAGGCATACGTACACCTGCAGATACAAAGAAGCAAATGTTTGCTTACAAGAACATCCACTACAATATGACGTCATTGCCGACACACACTTCCAAAACAATAACCCGCTAGTTACTGTACTGATAACATTACCTCATTTACATACACAAATATATTAGAGAAAAAAGAGGATTATTTTTTGTTTAATTATTTTGGAAAAGAAGATGAAAAAAATAAATTAAAATAAAGTATTTTTTTTTTATGATAGAAATTTGTTTTTTGTTTTTTTAATATTGATGAGAGATAATGGGGTATTAATAATTCTGTCTGTCTGTCTGTCTCAGTCTGTCAGTCTGTCTCTCAGTCTGTATGAACGTAACTCCCTTTAGTATTATTTTTTTAAGTGCTAATGGCTGCCGTTAACCCTGGCGATAATTATAGGTCAGGAATATTTATAAGACCTGTCCTTGAGTGACCACCACCACCACCACCACCACCACCACCACCACCACCACACCACCACCACCACCACCACCACCACCGCCACCACCACCACCACCACCACCACCACCACCACCACCACCACCACCGCCACCACCACCACCACCACCACACCACCACCACCAACACCACCACCACCGCCACCACCACCACCACCACCACCACCACTGCCATCACACCACCACCATTCTCACTACCACCACCACCACACCTCATCGCCATCACCACCTCACCACCACCACCACCACTACCACCACCACCACCACTACCACCACCAATTAACACCACTTCCACCACTACTACCACCACCACCAGGTTGAGGTAATGGAAGCCTGCCACACCTACCTGGGAGTTATTATTGATAAGGGGGGGAGCATTACCCAGGTAGGGAATGGGATGACTTAGTGGGGGTAATATTGGGTGTGTTGTGAGCGTGTTAGTATGGGGGTGGTGGGGGTGAGGGGTGGGGAAGAGGGGTGAGGAGGAAGATGCTAGGGGAGGAGTGAAGGAGAAGAAGAGTTGAGGTAGGATGGGGAGGAAGGGGTAGGGGATAAGGGGTGAGTGGGGAGGGGGAGGAAGGCAGAGGGGGAGCCAATAGTAGGAGAATATCTGTTGTGTTTATGTGTTGTGTTGACGAGTGCGGGTGGGCTCTGTGTAGGGAAGAGGAGGGTAGAGGGGAAGGGGAGAGGGAAGGAGGGAGGGAGAGAGGGAATTAGGGAGGGTAGAAGTGAGGATGGGAATGGGATGACAATCAGCAAAACACCTAACCTCACCAGGAAGACAAATCGACTATTCTTGGCTGAGTGGTATTAGGTATACGGCCACCCTAAGACACGGGTACCTGGGATCGAAGGTGTTTGGGTAATCGAGTGCTTAAATCAACGTTCACATCGATCCATCCTAGTTCACCCGTTCGATACCCGCAAACTCGACACACTTGTGCTTTTGTTAGTGGTTAAGTGAGTGGATACGTGTGTCAAGGGGAGGGGAGGGGGGTACGAAGGGAAGGGTGGGAAGGGGAGGTAAGGGAGAGAAGGGGAGGTAAGGGTGTATGTTGGAGGGCAGGAGAAGAGGGAAAGGTAGGAGAGGAGAGGGTAGGGGGTGAGGGGGGAAGGAGGAAGGAGGAGGGGTAGAAGGAGGAGGGGTGGAGGGGGGTTTAAATGTCAATCATATGGCTGAGTTTATATGTAAGTCATGGCGACCTTTTGTCCAGAAGCTGCCACGCCCACCCACCGCCCATCACTGTGACGCCCCCAGCCGCCTCCTCATTGTTAGGGGGAGATGAGTGAGAGGGGAGAGGAGGTGAGAGGGCAAGGGGATAGGATAAATAATAGGGCAATAAAATGGTGAAAAGAGAGAGAGAGGAGATTGAAGATGAAGAATAATTAGGAAAATAATTGATAAATGAAGAGAGAAACAGTAACAGACAGACATACAGACAGACAGACAGACAGACAGACAGACAGACACCCCCCTCACACACACACACATACACACCATTGCACAACCTATATCAATACACGGATATCCTTGGGTTACCACATATGATTGCAGACCACAGCCACACCACAGCCACACCACAGCCACACCCATCACACAGACAGAGGGGAATATGCTGCTATGTGTGGTCCATACTCCATTGTTATAAAATATATGAGTAAATGTTAATATGGTCAGTGTGTGTGTGTGTGTGTGTGTGTGTGTGTGTGTGTGTGTGTGTGCGTGTGTGTCTATTATAACTTTCATTATATTATTACATCTCTTTTAACTGATACCCAATAGACACTCATTTAACTTATATAAATAAACAACAACCGTGTTCCCGTTTTCTATGTTAATTACGTTTTCTTTGATATTTATTTATTTTTCTACAGGATGAACATGACCGTTCATATTAGCCTTCACCTCCTTCACATTCTTCCATCCTGGGGAGAGAAAGGTTAGTTAGTGTGTGTGAGGGGAATTGAGAAAGGGAGAGAGAGGGGAAAGTCAGACAGACAGACAGACAGATAGACAGACAGACAGACACAGAACAAAGGTCACATTAGACATGTATAGAAAAAAAAAACACGACTGGACTAAGAAATCAAGAGACGACATAAATAACCTTTGACAATCACAAGAATAACCAACATGGCAACTTTACCCCCACTTCCTTCCCTCTAGACCAATCAAGTGCATCGTACCGCAGATCAATAACCCCCCCTCAACCCCCTCTTAAGGCTCTCGTCCAATCAAAGCACACTAGGCTCATTCTTCTTAGCCAATCATGTGGATCACCTTTCCCGCGCCGCCAAACCGGAATTATTGACAACAGACTCCCACGTTAATTATAGGTCAGGTATGAATTTTGGTCCATCTTATAATGAAGTTGTGTAATGGATTTGTAATGTCGAACTTAGAGCCAAAATAAAAATAAACTTTACGATTTAACTTGAAAAAATAAATCGATTATTCTTAATATTAAGTAAAAAAAAATCGTAATTTACAATATCACTTCAGAATTTTACATGGTGATTTACAAAGACATTTACGATATTTGTAAATTTAAGACGTAAGGTTGTAAATAATTTCTGGACTTTAAATACGTAATTACACACGCAATTACGTAAATAACAAGTAGAAATAACGAAAAAAATTACACTATCTTGAGTCTATTAACTTCTGTCAAATTATTTCAATTTTTAATGTCCGCCAAATTATCTACTGTATAAATCAGACATCGAAAATTTATTCCTTAAATCAGACTCGTCAAATTATCTATAACTCAACACCGCCAAATTACTCCTTAAATCAGACCCGCCAAATTATTGTTCTCTAATATTTACCAAATTAATTATCCACTTAAACTGCTCCTAAGTATTTTTTCTTCATTATTCGCCAAATTAATTATATATCCTGTAAGTTCCACCAACGTATTTAATATAAGTGAAATTATTATTTTTTTCGCCAAATTATGAGTATCTGACGTAAAAAAAATATCCACTAAAAAGTATATTGGCTCATCTCAAGGTATGGATAATTTGGCTCATCTCAAGGTATGGATAATTTGGCTCATCTCAAGGTATGGATAATTTGGCTCATCTCAAGGTATGGATAATTTGGCTCATTTCAAGGTATGGATAATTTGGCTCATCTCAAGGTATGGATAATTTGGCTCATCTCAAGGTATGGATAATTTGGCTCATCTCAAGGTATGGATAATTTGGCTCATCTCAAGGTATGGATAATTTGGCTCATCTCAAGGTATGGATAATTTGGCTCATCACAAATACTCCCAAAACAGACATACATAAAAATTGATAATGTCAGCCCAGCCAAACTATCAGCTGTCAGGAGGTGTCAAAAGGCTGACGACATATACAAGACAAATACAATCTATTCTAAAAAAAAAAATTAGTTTATTTCAATCAATTAAGAAGAGTCTTAGGAGGAATTTAACTAACTTAGGATATGAAGTTCAGTTCTCAAGGGATTTTAAGTTTTATTTTTCCTCTTAATTGGAGGTGCTGTGTGAGAAGGTGTTTTGATGGGTGCTTTGAGGCTTTACCTTAACTAGAGAGACAGACAGACAGACAGACAGAGAGACAGAAAGTAGAGAGAGAGAAAAACGCTGATTAATAGCAAGGAGACACACACACACACACACACACGCACGCACACACACACACACAGATCAATACCTAACTCACCCAACAAGACAAATGAGTGATGGTGAACGAGCCATACCGTCTTGGTGATTGACCAATGACAACAGGTCAATTTGGTGACCTTTGACCCTGACCCCAACCTCTACCCCATCCCTCCCTCCCTCCCTCCTTCCTCTCTATAACCCCCGAACCTAACCTAACCTACACCTTACCCCTTACACCTACCCCTTACACCTGACTACCCTTCACTCTTTACCCTGGTTTAGACTGTGTTAATGGGTAGTTAATGTGAGATCAGGGCGGCAGTTACCAAGTCTTTAAGGTATTCACACTAAACTACCGGTATAAACCATCTCCCTAATCACCCTGGGCTGTCTAATGACCCCTGGGAAGGTGTCATTAGTGGTGATTACTCTGACCAGCATCCACGTCTCTCACCTTCCTCCCTCCCCCTACCTAACAGTTCTCCTATTTTTCACCATTAAATCCCTTTAAACACACACACACACACACACACACTATATTGCATTAATTGATGTTGAACACTGACGTCAATAACCAGTGCTATTCATATCGACCAATGAGAATCCCTCTAGGGGTTAACTAGCATTTTCATTGGTTTCTCTCAGAGGGAAAGTAATAAGAGGAGAAGTGCCGTCAAGGTGAGGACAATGTGTACGAACTCTATGAAAATATTAAAATTTCTCTAAAACTCTCCTGGTATATAATTATAATTAGTATATTCTTATAACAACTTCTATATACTCATGTGTGTTATATTTATGCATTGATTATATTATTGTATTGTATATGTTGTGAATTACAGGTATATACAGATTACATGAACGAATATTTATTTAAGGTTTGTCAGTATCATTTCAGGTAAGTAAAATTGGATTAATGAATAAATTCCCTATTTTTCTCCTATTTTAACTTTGTAATTAATCATTCTGCAAGATGTGTAAGATAATATGCAAATGTAGGGAAGCTTTGTTATTATCTCAATAGTCGCCAGCTACAGACGCCGCCATCGTCACCACATACCCGCTAGAGGTCCAGGGTTTTGGGGGTCAATAAGATGCTAAGCTATTTTAATCCGTAGAGTCTGTTGTTTACCTTTAATGAAGCAACCGGAGACCTTATGGGTGTTGGTGAGTTAGGTGGGAGAGGCGGCAACATTCCATAACACTAGCGGGCGCCGGGCATTTACAACTTACCTGACGTCAAGTTAAACCTCTAATTTAATCTGTCTTTATCACCTGTTTTAACCCTCATTTACAACACCTGGTCATACGTAAAAATATTAATTATCCACACAATTATATTTCCAAAAAAAAATATCCCTTTAAGTTAAAATTTGTTGGATACGACAAAAAAAAATAATAATTACAATATTGTGACCCATTTGTCGCATCCTTGGCGCCATAATGATCTGTGTGGTTTGGAACAAGATAATGTTATTCCAAACTTCATAACGTCGTCAAACACATATAAATCAATGATAAAATATGACATACTGAATAATTTTACATGGCTTTGAAGTTCTCAAGAAATCATTGATGATATAATTGTGTGTTTAAGTTACCAAATGGTTAGTTAATACCAGATCCTTCAAATAACCGTAAGTTATTTTTTCCTCTTAGCTGGAGGGAGTTATGGCCGTATTAATAGTATCTCAAATGACTTAGAAATTACACAGACTCTACTTTAATTGTGTCTATTTATCTAGTTAAGGTAGAATCTGAGTGTAAATTTGTCTCCTCTCTTTAACCAGTGTGAAGAGGTGATAATGAGGGTGATGGTGGGTGGTGATGACTTATTTCATTTAATTATTAAAATAGTGTACCTGGTGGGTTAGGTTAGATTAGGTTAGGTTAGGTTAGGAACTTGGTAGTGTCTCTCTCTCGTTTCTCTATTCTTCCTCACCCCCCCTCCCTCCCACTCACTCCCCCCCCCCCTCCACTCTCCTTCGCTGTTCCTAGATATTGATCCCTGGACGCCACCAGTTAGAACGACACGCCCAGTTATCTCCCATCAATCATTCCTCCCCACAGCTGACCGCTCGATGCAATTTTAATCTCTTATCGTTCCTAAATAAATGTCTTATCTGATGCCGTCGGGTGGGGGAGAGAGTCAACTTCAACTAATGATTGTGGGCCAGGAAGACGATATAGTGGCCCTGTGTTGACGTGGGCCAGGAAGACGATATAGAATGGCCCCTGTGTTGACGGGCCAGGAAGACGATATAGAATGGCCCATGTGCCAAAAATAGACCCCCGCATGGGCCAGAAGACGATATAGAATGGCCCCGTTGATGGGCCAGAAACGATATAGAATGGCCCCTGTGTTGACGTGGGCCAGGAAGACGATATAGAATGGCCCCTGTGTTGACGTGACAGAAGACGATAAGAATGGCACCCAAAGGACGTAGGCCATAAAGACATATAGAATGGCCCTAGGACGTGGGCCATAAAGACGATATAGAATGCCCCTGTTGACGTCAGAAGACGATATAGAATGGCCCCCAGTGACGAGCAAAAACAAAACCCCAAAGGACGCAGGCCAGAAGACGATATAGAATGGCCCCTGTTGACGTAGGCCAGAAGACGATATAGAATGGCCCCTGTTGACGTGGGCCAGGAAGACGATATAGAATGGCCCCTCAAAGGATGAGCCAGGAAGACGATATAGAATGGCCCCCTGTGTTGACGGGCCAGAAGACGATATAGAATGGCCCCGTTGACGGGCCAGAAGACGACAGAATGGCCTCTAAAGACGTGGGAAGACGATATAGAATGGCCCCCTGTGTTGACGTAGGCCAGGAAGACGATATAGAATGGCCCCAAAGGACGTAGGCCAGAAGACGATATAGAATGGCCCCTGTGTGACGTGGGCCAGGAAGACGATATAGAATGACCCCAAAGGATGGGCCAGGAAGACGATATAGAATGGCCCTGTGCTGACGAGGCCAGAAGACGATATAGACGGCCCCCTGTGCTGACGTAGGCCAGAAGACGATATAGAATGCGGCCCATGTGTTGATGGCCAGAAGACGATATAGAATGGCCCCTGTTGACGCAGGCCAGAAGACGATATAGAATGGCCCCTGTGTTGACGTAGGGCCAGAAGACGATATAGAATGGCCTCAAAGTTGACGTAGGCCATGAAGACGATATAGAATGGGCCCCGTTGACGTAGGCCAGAAGACGATATAGAATGGCCCTGTGTTGACGGGCCATAAAGACGATATAGAATGGCCCCCAAAGGACGTAGGCCAGAAGACGATATAGAATGGCCCCAAAGGACGGCCAGAAGACGATATGAATGGCCCTGTGTTGACGGGGCCAGGAAGACGATATAGAATGGCCCCAAAGCGACGCCAGAAGACGATATAGAATGGCCTCAAAGGACGTAGGCCAGGAAGATGATATAGAATGGCCAAAGGACGTAAACAGAAGACGATATAGAATGGCCCCGTTGACGTAGGCCAGAAGACGATATAGAATGGCCTCTAAGGATGTAGGCCAGGAAGACGATATAGAATGGCCCTCTGTTGACGTGGGCCAGGAAGACGATAGAATGGCCTGTTGACGTGGGCCAGGTAAGAAGTGCTTGACCCAGACTCACCATTATAGTTTGTTTACTTTCCGTCAGCTGATCGTTCTGCCTACGACTCATTGTTTGTTTACATAAGCCAGCTGATCAACAAACGACCCGCTATCTTGAAATATGTCGTTGTTCTACTAATATTGAGTTATTATGTCGTTCTGGGTATATTTATGCTTTTAATTTAATTTATGTCATCTACACCATATTACACCACACCACACACTACACCCCTAACACTACACCAATATAATTACACCCCCAACAACACCACAATTACATCCCACACACCACACCACACACCACTATAAATATAATAAGATAATTAATTAAACTTTGAACGCTGTTATGTAAATATGATAAATTAACAAAGGAGTTGAGTGACGAAGAATAGTGACACCTGCTTTACTTAATTAGTGAAGGAAGTGTGTCATTAATCTACCTGACTGACAGTCCACTACCTGGAAGTTTAATACGCTGAAGTTCGCACTTGACATCACTACGCCGACAGTCACTCGAAAGTCTACTACGCTGACAGCCATTACGCTGACAGTTCAGTACTCTGGACAGCCCTACTACGACAGTTCAGTACTCTGACAGTCTACTACGCTGATATTACCACAAGACAGTTCACTACTTGACAGTCTACTACGCTGACAGTTTACTACGCTGACAGTTCAGTACGCTGACAGTCTACTTAAACCGACAGTCTATCTATATAGTAACCTCCCATACCAGACTAATTCTGCAAGCCCGTCCGTTATTGGGAGGATTCTGTTATTGAGAATATCCGCTATTGAGAAGGATTACCTATCCATTATTGAGAAGTCCGATTCTGGAGAAGGTTTACTGTACCCATTGGTGATACGTCCGTTATTGAGAGGGTTTACTGTATCCACTACTGAGAAGTCCACTATTGGGAGGATTTATGGTATACATTATTGAGAAATCCGTTATTGAGAGAGTTTAAACAACATACTCTAAATTAGAGGTCCGTTACGAGAAAGTATAGCATCCACTATTAAAAAGTCCATATTGAGAGGATTACAACAAATACGCAAACAAGAGGTTAAACAAAAATAAAACACCACTAGTCACTTATGATTTTATTACCAAAACAAAAGAGCATCGTTTTATACAAAATATATACAGGGAAGGTCAATTAGCTATAGGTTCACAGCCTGACCAGATAACGTCAACAACCACGTTCATAACTCACCACCACTACCCACGTGTTTAGGTAAATACAACCCAACCTAACATAACCCTCAACCTAATCTAACCCAACATAACTCTAACTAACCCAACATAAGCCTACCCTAACCTCTTTGTTTCATTTTGAGCTTGTGAAAGAGATTAACACCTATTTATCCATATTGGATATAAAAAATACGATTAATTACAAAAACATATAATTGTAATAATATATAATTAATATATTATCTCTCTCCCTGAAAAAAGATGCAAATAAGAAAAATAATATTAAGAAATTTAACATCAAATATAAATTAAATCATTGAATATTTTAAATCCTGTAAAAAATAAAATAAAATTCACTGATTTTATTAAGATGAATAAAATTACAATAAAATAGTCAGCTAAAATAATAATGTGCAGCTTTATTATGATTTTTTTATTTCACACAATGAATCTACAAAAACAGACCTGGTGGTGGGGTGGGGTGTGTGGGTGGGTGGGGGAGGTGGGGGTGGAGTGGAGGTGGGGGTGGGGGTGGTGGGGGGGAGGTGGAGGGAGGGTGGTGGTGGAGGTTGGTGGTGGGGTGTGGTGGTGGTGGGAAGATGGAAGAGGGGTGGAGAGAAGTACAGAAAGAGGAGGAGAAGAAGAGGAGGAGGAGGAAGAAGAGGAGAAGAGATAAACTATAATAAATTGATACAATAAGAGTTTCCTTGAATAACAAACGAACACAAACACAGATGCCTCACCAACACTGTCTACCATCACCACTCCTTCCACCACCATCTCTATCACCATCACAACCACTATCAATCTACCATAACTACTACTATTACAAATTATCACCACCACACACCTATTGTCAGAGTAACCAACTGACGCTATTCACAAAATGAGATCGTGTCTGGTACAGGAATGATATAAGCCTCATATACATGTCTGTACAGGAATGATACAAGCCCCATACAGGTCTGTACAGGAAACGACAAGCCTGTCACGTTCTTCAGATGAAGCCACACCGTTCACACGCTTGATACAGATGTGTTTAACATGGCTAATACCTCAGCATCTCGGTGACACATGATTACAGGACATAGAGGCTGGTACAGATCTATTAGGGCTGTTACGATTATTACACGTAAGGTACCACACAACACGTTGTCACGTATGGTACAGAAAATAGACCATCACCCTCAGGTACAGCTAATGCCCAGCTGGTCTGCAAACAACATAGCTTTACCTATACACCACCTTAATTAAACAATCACCTGCAGATCAAACACCCCAGATTATTTCTCTTGATGGTTAAACACACTAAGCTATACCCAGGTAGAAGTTTGGTTAGAACAAAAAAAAAATAATCATTAAATGAAATAACTTGAGGTGTCTAATGTTCAGAGGATCTTAATTAATTCTGTATCCTTAGTTATCTACATACCTCTTGTCTCAGTCAATGAATGAGTGTCACCTGTCAATATTTTTATCTGGGCAATAGTGAATAATTATGTAGTGGATCTGAGGCGTCAATTTATTTATTTATTTATTTTATTAGGAGAATCAAAAAACCACTAACTCCATGTGACTCGAACGCACAATTGAATCAGGTTTATTACATTGATCAGCCTCGTTGATGCTTCATACAGGTTCAGTGTCTCAGAATCAACGCTTCATTACTATTGCACTGGGAATATCTTCTTATAGGCACTATATACACACAGCACGTAATTCATTTAATCGTATTTAAAGCTTCAGAACGCGGGTAAAATACTGTTTCGGGTTCAGAACAGTAGATATCCCTAACTGGAGTGGTTTCACCAATAACACTGAATCACAGAATCACCGAACGCACGGATTTTATTTCATTAAATCACGTGAACGCCAGTACTAGCGTCATCTCTTGAAATGATCCGTAAATATTGTCTCTTTGTCTCCTCTCATGTCTGCCCCTGTATCTGCCTTTTCTATCTTTGTTTCTCTCTCGCTATTTCATCCTGTCTATTCCTAGTGCCGATAGTCAGACTCAGAGAGCCACGTGATCCATGAGTCAGACAGGCTGTGTGACGCTCTATGAGTCAGCTAGAGCAGATCAGAGAGCTATGAGGCTTCATGAGTCAGATCAGAGAGATAAGAGCGCTTCAGAGTAAGATCAGAGAGCTATGCCCATGACAGATCAAGAGCCAGCCGCTTCATGATTCAGATCAGAGAGCTGTGCCGCTTCATGAGTCAGATCAGAGAGCCAGTGCCAGCTTCATATGCAGACTCAGATGGTCAGAGGGAGAAGGCTCTCAACACAGTCTACACTGGAAGGGACGACGTTGCGTGTTTACGGTGGCGAGTCAGTTCGTCCGACCCATGAACCCACCCACAGCCTTTCCACTACAGGTAGGCTTCCCTGCATGGGTCCCCAGGTGCCTTCCTTTCAGGACGAACTTGATGTAGGTCTTGAGCTACTCTGGTGACAGTTGTGGATGATGACCTTCCTCCTGCCTGGCGACGTCTGGGTTTGGTAGGAGTGGTGGACTTTCGGAGGAGGAGAGCGCCCTGCTGGTCATGGTTGAGGAACAGGTGTTGAAGCCAGTTTGGGGCGTCAGAGGGCAGCGTGTCTGGGTGGTGGCCGGGGTGGTTGTGTAGGGTGAGGCCCTTGGCATTGGTGGTGTGGAGGTAACACATACTGAGGTGTCTTGCTGTGTTGTTGTTGCTGTTGTTGTTGCTGCTGTTGTTGTTGTTGTTGCTGTTGTTGCTGCTGTTGTTGCTGCTTGTTGCTGCCGTTGTTGCATAAGGTTGTTGCTGCTGTTGTTGTTGTTATGTTAATGTTGTTGCACCTGTTGTTGTTGTGGCAGGGCCGTTTGTGCCCACATACTGCAGGGTGGTGAGGACCTGAGTTGGCATCAAGGGTCTCATGATAGTGCAGGCCACACAGGGCATTTGGCTCATGAGCTGACCTCAGGTAGGTCCTGAGCCCCCGTCGGACACCAGCCCGGAGGTGTCCCCATACTCCGCCTCACCCCTGCACATGAGGGGGTCGAAGGTGGGGCAGGGGTCCTGTGGGCAGGCAGGTGGTGTGGGCGCCAGAGGCACCACCCTCCACTAACTCCGACATAGGGCACCGTGATGTCCTAGGGATGATGGGGGATGGTGGAGCGGGGATGGAGGGAGGGCAGGAGGCCAGGGCTGACAGAGCGTCCCAGCACAGGAGGCAGGGACGCCGACGTCTCACCTGCAGCAGTGGTGAAGAGGTGCCTGGGAAGTGTAGCAGTGGGCGGGCACGTTGTTGGTGATAGGCGTCTGAGTGGAGGGCTGGGACTGGGCAGGTGATGGGCTGACGTGGACTGACGGCTGCCAGGAGGCATTCGTGTGCTGGGAGGCTAATGTGGCGGGCTCGCGGGGCAGAGGTCCGGCTCATAGGCATAGACCCAGGTCCACACACCTGCAGGACAAGATGATACAGGTGAGCCACACAACCTGAGTCTACCCACCCAACATCTCTCAATCCCCACCCCTACCCCCCACCCCACCTCACCCTCCCCCCACCACCCTCTCACCCACCTCACCTCACCTCACTCCCCACCCTCCCACCCCTCACCCCACCACCTCCCCACTCTACCTCACCTCACTCCACCCCACACCCTCCCCACCCTCACCCCACCCCCACCTCACCCCCTCCCCACCCCACCCCACCCTCCCCACCCCACCCCACCTCTCCCCACCTCCCCACCCCCCACCCCACCCACCCTCCTCACTCCACCCCACCTCACCCCCACCTCACCTCCCACACCTCATCTCACCTCCACCACCTCACCTCCTCACACCTCACACCTCACCTCTCACTCCACCCCACCTCACTCCACCACCCCACCCCACCTCACCTCCACTCCCACCACCTCCCCAGACCCACCACCTCAATTATAGATATATACTCAATATCACCCTTAACTCACTTGACTAGAATATACTGTGATTTAGGTTAGGTTAGGTTAAATTTGGTTTGTTGGTTAGTTGGGTTTATTTGTTTTATAGAAGGTTTGGGTTAAGTTTCGGTCTTGTTTGGTTGTTTGATTTTAAGACAAGTTGTGATAGGACTTGACTTTCTCCTGGTGTGTTTAAATGGAAGGAAGGGAATGGCACTGAACTGTGACCATAGTGAACTTAAATGAGGCAGATCTGGCATGTGGACTGAAACCTCTCAAAGACATAGCTACAGTATACTAAGCGATCACTGCTAAAGTTATCATAAAGTTCAAGTTGTTAGCGGTTATTGCTAATGAATTATAACGGAAGTGTATATTGTTAGCGACTATTGCTAAAAACATGTCTAACACACATTCATTTTTAAGGTATTATTGAGATCCCCCCCCCTCCCCCTCCCCAGTGTTCCTACGTCTGGTAAGAATGTCTGCCCTCAAGCGCTAATAAACAACACTTAGATACAGTTTCTTGATACATAAAAGACGTTATTTGGAAAACAAAAGCGAGTGTGGTTTTTGTTATACGAATTTACCAGGAGTTAAAGTACGTGTGTTTGGTAAGGATGTTCCCCCACAGCTGTGTGTGTGTAAACAATACCCAGATGAATTATATAGCTTAAACAAAAAAAACTTTATTTCTCACTTAACAAAAACGTCTAGACAAAAACCTGTTTCAAGAGATAAAAGTCCGGGTTTATAGACTATACCACTGTACTGCTCCCCACCAGTGATACTTACAGAGCCGGACCATGAATACACAGCTCATTAGATAAAGAAAACAAGTAGAACATATTTATTACTTATTGTCGCTCGCCTGGCAGGGGAGCCATCATTATCGGCGCTGAAACTGTCGTACCGTATATCTTAAACATAACGAGGTCGGTGGATTTTCGACCTTACTGCCCGGCACGGAAGCTAAAACCAATTATTTGCTTGTAAGAACGTAATTGGTAACTTCCAATTACAAATAGAGATAAATGGCGATTAGAAGACATAACTTAGAGACGCAGTGATCATATCGAAGTGAGGAACAGAGTATATGTGGCCTCTTGAGCTGACGTTCTCGGGTCAATACGGATTATGGATGAGTTAGTCAGTGATGTAAACGGATACATTTACATCTAAATTCGAAAATTCCGCTGATTTGAATAACTTGTCATTAAGGCGTTTGTATTAGCTTATGTTATTTGCGTGTAGGTTAGGTTAGGTGTAGGAGGAAATGATAAGAGGTGTTTGTTATTGTTTGTATAGTACTTCTGGTGCAGATGGGAGCTAATTAAAACGCGACAGACATATATAAACAAGAAAAAATTGTCAACACGGAAAAATAACACAAATGGAATGATTGGAACACACACATACTAAAACATACACACATACACATACTGAAACATACACATCTACATATACTGAATCATACACACAAATACACCTACTGAAACATACACATACTGAAACATACACTCATACACATACTGAAACACACACACATACACATACTGAAACATACACACACACCGAAACGCACACACAAACACACACTCTACCTTCACCACCTTAACTAAAGTCAGGTACCCGTTCACAGGTGGATCGACTGAAGGTGCCTGGGGGTGCGGACGAGGGAACATTAGGTGAGGAAGCCAGTATACTATCTGTTTATCCTTGGACGAGATGCACTGAGTATACTGTATGTGTGTGTGTGTGTGTGTGTGTGCAGCCGTAAGTGACCAGATTAAAACTGTTGATTTGTTCATATTATTTTTTTATTTATTTATTGTATATTTCATAGAATCGCTTAAATATACAAAGCAATTAATTTATTTTTTGCTGTTATTATTTGTTTAATTTTCAGCAATACTGGTGGTAGTAGTAGTAGTAGGCCTATGTGTGAATGCTTAATTTTTTCGTATTATTATTATTAATATTATTTGTGTTTAGGCTCGTGTTTGCTATTTAGGTTCGTAATCCCTTTTCATTTTCGTCAGATAGTTTAAGTAAACACATAATCAATCTTTCATGTTATTTTCTTTTCAATTTTTGTTCGGTTTTCGTTCCTACTCCGATTATTTAATTTTTAAAACTCCTATTCGTATTTATATTGATTTTTAAGAATCTGTTCGTGTTTTTGGGAGGTAATTTTTAATTCCATTTTTATGGGTAATTTAGGTATTTGTTCATATTTTTGTAAGGGAATTTTAGTATTGCCATTTATTAATTTACTGTTATTTATTTAGCATCTTCTATTTACTTTTATTATTCCATATCTACGTAATAATATAGCTATCTATCTATAGTTGGGTAATATGAGGTCTGCGATTCAGTTTTTTCTTCAAATTTTGTTTATTTTATGTATTTTTTTTTTAATTTACGTATATTATTATTTTTTTTAGAAGAATACGGATATTTTTTTTAATCTGCGATGTTGTTTATTTTATTTTTGTTGTGGTATTTATTTTCCAACATTATTATTACCGTATCATGTTGGCCAAGTAACACGAACGAAATTACTTGCTTATTTTTTTTTCCTCAAGACGATGCATCCCAACAAAACCTAACCTAACCAAGAGACACCAGATTGTTTTTTGGTGGGGAGGGGCGTGGAGGGGGGGGGGGAGTAGATTTAGTTAATTAATTAAAAGAACAGAATTAATTAATGTTTTTTTTTAGTGTATTGAGTATTGTCGTAGTCACTTAAGACCATAATTATACCTGATAAACTCTTGAGAATATCTTTGTGTCGTATCTTAAGTGAGTGAGTCAGTCAGTTGTGTATTTAGGGGAGAAATTTTTTTGGGGGGGAGAATCTGGGGAAATATTTCTTTGTGTTTGTATAATTATCTATCTATCTCTTTTGTTTTTTTATCTTTCGTTTTTTTTTATATTCTCTCTCTCCCTCTTTTTTTTCATTTTCGTCTATTTCTCTTTCGCTTCTCTTTCAATCTCTGTAACCCAGTCTTTTCTCTCTCTCACTTTTTAACATTCTCTTCTATTTCTCTATCCCACCCCGTCTCTCTCTCTCTCTCACAGTCGATTCTCTCTATATCTCTCAGTCTCTCTAACCCAGTCTCCTCTCTCACTCTTTTCTATCTTAGTCTCTCTAACCCAGTCTCCTCTCTCACTCTTTTCTCTCTCTCTCTCTCTCTCTCTCTCTCTACTCACCTCCTGGTACTCCTTCATGGCGGCGTCCTTCGTCAGGTGGTTCTCGACCCGGTGGAGATTTCAACACGGTTCGTCCCCCTCGACACACGACCTGTATAAACTTCACCTCCTCCTCCTATAAGTCATCTTCCCGCACCTTCAACGCCTGTTACTGATGCCTCCAAACACTCCCTGGTGTCTCTCTCACCTCCTTCGTTCCTTTGTTTCCTTTTTTCCTCACCGTTTGATGTCTCAGTATGTCACAATAGGGATTTTTTTATGTCTCACTTCACTAATTCTCATAGGGATCCGGGGACGGTATTTGTTTGGCGCCGATTTTTAGCTTTTGGGGGTTATTTTATCCCTCCTGCGGTTGATTTTGAGGTATTGGAATCATTTTGAGATGGTTAGAAGCACCGAGGTTGTGTATCACGGGGAGATAATGGTAAAACTGAGAGGGGTTTGGTGTGTGGTAGGAGGTGGTAGGGCGGGCGGGCGCTGGGTGATGACTGGCGCCTGGCTGACACACCGGGACCCGCGCACCTCTAGCCACGCCCACCCCTCGCCAAACCTCCTCATCTTGGGTTAAATCCGCCTTGAAATAGTCGACTAATTTTCTCATGGGTTTATTTAAGATAGTTGAAGATTATCTTTGTTTATATACATAGAAGAGAAACCAATAAAGGGAGTTAATTTGTCAAAAGACTTCAAGTCAATAAAGCGTGACGTCACCTTGGACCAATGAGGAAGGAGGAGCTCTTATAGGCGGGGCTTCTCTTCCTGGTAAACTGTTGCCATATGAGACTTTATACTTTAACAAACTTCCCCCCAATAGAAAAAAATAAAATAAATAAAATAACAAAGATTAACAAAATATAAATCATTCACAGACACACAGACGTAAACTATTGGAAGTCGATGGTCATTTGATAATAGCCGGAACTTTCCCCTCCTACGCCGCTTTTACGACTGAGACACAAACACAGAAATACCGGAAGCGATGACACCGCCCCCGCCGACATGTGGCATTGTGGTGGGCGTGGCTTGGGTGATGGCGGTTGTGGGCGTGGCCTGGGTGATGGCGGTTGTGGGCGTGGCCTGGGTGGCGGCTGGAAAGTGGGTCCAGGACACAGTTACTCTAGAATCACGACGGCCGGAGGATGTGAGGGAGATGGGTGTACTGGGGTGTGTTCAGGGTGTATGAGGGTGTACTGGGGTGTGTTCAGGGTGTATGAGGGTGTACTGGGGTGTGTTCAGGGTGTATGAGGGGTGTGTTGAGAGTGTAAGAGAGTGTGTTCAGGGTGTAGAGGGGTGTGTTCAGGGGGTGTATGAGGGTGTGTTCTGGGTGTAGAGGTGTGTTTCAGGGTGTAGAGGGTGTGTTGAGGTGTAGAGAGTGTGTTCAGGGTGTATGAGGGGTGTGTTCAGGGTGTAAGAGGGGTGTGTTCAGGGTGTATGAGGTGTGTTGGTATAAGAAAGTGTTCAGGGTATGTAGAGGGTGTGTTCAGGGTGTATGAGGGTGTGTTGAGAGTGTAAGAGGTATGTTGAGGTGTGTTGAGAGTGTAAGAGAGGTATGTTCAGGGTGTATGAGAATTGTGTTCAGGGTGTGGGGTGTGTTCCAGGGTGTAGAGGGTGTGTTCAGGGTGTAGAGGGTGTGTTCCAGGGGTGTAGAGGGTGTGTGGGGTGTAGAGGGGTGTGTTCAGGGGTGTAGAGGGTGTGTTCAGGTGTAAGAGGTGTGCTGGGGGTTGCTGGGGTGTAAGAGGGTGTGTGTTCAGGGTGTGTGAGGGGTGTGTTCAGGATGTAGAGGTGTGTTCAAGGTGAGGTGTACTGGGGTGTAGAGGTGTGTTCAGGGTGTATGAGGTGTGTTGGGGTGTATGAGGTGTGTTCAGGGTGTATGAGGTGTGTTCAGGGTGTATAAGAGGGTGTAAGAAGGGTGTAAGAGGGTGTGTTCAGGGTGTATGAGGGTGTGTTCAGGGTGTAAGAGGGTGTGTTCAGGGTGTATGAGGGTGTACTGGGGTGTAAGAGGGTGTGTTCAGGGTGTTTTCTAGAGTTAATAATAGGAAATGATATAGTTAGTCATATTCGTTTTCTTTGGTGTTAATGTTAAAGAAAACGTTATCTAAAAGTTTCAGTTTAGCGGTAACTGAGGTATACCTACGTCGGCCATATTATAATACAGTAAGATCCTTTCATTGTTCTTGATAATTTTAAAGCCCAGTTATGTTTTTGATTCCACACACACACACACACCTACCCACACACACACACACACACACACACACACACACACACACACCCACACACACACACACACCTACCCACACACCTACCCACACACACACACCTACCCACACACACACCCACACACACACACACACACACACACACACACACCCACACACACACACACACACACACACACACACACACACACACACCCACACACACACACACACACACACACACACCTACACACACACACACACACCCACACACACACACACACACACACACACACACACACACACACACACACACACACACACCCACACCCTACCCACACACACACCACACCTACCCCACACACACACACACACCCCACACACCTACCCCACACACACACACCCCACACACACACACACCCACACACACCCACACACCTACCCACACACACACACACACACACACACGGTGGTAGATCTATAGAATGGTCTACCTCCTGAGTGTTAATTATCACCATATATCTGTGTTGTAAGTAAGTGAACTCAGGAGATATTTCGTAGTCATACCCGGGAGATATTCTTACAACGCAATGTTTGTCTCATGTAATATTAATACTGCATTGTTGATGGTAATTAGGAGTCACCAGGTTGTTCATATTGTTTACTGTTTACTGTTTATATCTTTATTGTTTAAGTGTTTAAGTACGACGCTATTAATATATTGTTTTCTGTTTACATTGTGGCTGTATTATTGTTTATTATGGGACACATACACATACATTTTGATAACCACTTCCCAGCGGCCAGAGTATAAAAGGTAACATTAACACCTAACCTAACCTAACGCTATAACAACCTGTTCGAAATAATCACCGTCCCTCTACCATTCTTCCTCTTCTCTGTGTGTGTGTGTGTGTGGGTGTGTGTGTGTGTGTGTAGTTTTATTTAAGGTTCTCAGACAAACAATAATTTTAAAAATATAATTATATATTTTTATTAATCGACATTCTATTTTTTCTGAAATTATCGAAAATCACAGAACCACAATTATTAGAGCCTATGTTTAATTAGATCAATAATAATAACAATAACAACAAGAACCATATCAACAACAATAATAATAATAGTAATAGTCTAGTAATAATAATAATAATAATAATAACAGTTTTGTATCTAAATAACCAACAACTTAATACAACCAACAACAACAACAACCAACTACCACAAAGGTCAAGTGTTAAGGTCACCACACCAACAGCCACTTGACTTAATATTTGACCTTGACCTCATCTCTTCCCTAACATACCACACTCATCAATTCTTCTGCCAAGTTAGACACACACACACACACACACACACACACACACACACTAAGTGAAACCAATAACCCTTAAGCTTTGTGTTGATAGTATAGAAGGGGAAATGCATGACAGTTATATGACAGTTACATGACAGTTATATGACAAGGATTTGAGTCAGGGAGCTATAGATTTGAGCCAAGTAGCCATAGATTTGAGCCAAGTAGCCATAGATTTGAGTCAGGGGGCCATAGATTTGAGTCAGGGGGACCATAAATTTGAGTCAGGTGCCATAGATTTTACTCAATGGGCCATATATCTGACTCAAAGGGCCATACATCTGACTCAAAGGGCCATACATCTGACTCAAATGGCCATAGAGTGGAGTCACATATTTAACACTCGTAGGAAGGCTGCTGCTGGCCGTTCATGAAGAAGTCGATGATGGATTCAACACTGGTGATGGTTCCTGCTACGAAGCCGACCAACCCAAACAGGCAGATGAGGGCACCCTGTGGACAGTGACCGGTGTTAGTGGACAGTGACGGGTGTTAGTGGACAGTGACGGGTGTTAGTGGACAGTGACGGGTGTTAGTGGATAGTGACGGGTGTTAGTGGACAGTGACGGGTGTTAGTGGACAGTGACGGGTGTTAGTGGATAGTGACGGGTGTTAGTGGATAGTGACGGGTGTTAGTGGACAGTGACGGGTGTTAGTGGACAGTGACGGGTGTTGGTGGACAGTGACGGGTGTTAGTGGACAGTGACCGGTGTTAGTGGGCAGTGACGGGTGTTAGTGGACAGTGACGGGTGTTAGTGGGCGAGACGGGTGTTAGTGGACAGTGACCGGTGTTAGTGGACAGTGACGGGTGTTAGTGGACAGTGACGGGTGTTAGTGGACAGTGACCGGTGTTAGTGGATAGTACCTTAACCTAACTCAAGTTATGATATGTAAACTTAACCTGAAACATAATTTAACTTATGATAACTTCACTTATTAATAACCATGACCCGATTTAACCTGACATGACTTAACCTGGCCTTAACAATCACCCAAAAGAACAAAAGGACACATATTTAACAATAATTTAACTCAATTTAAATTCACTTAACTTAATAGTAACCGTATTTAACCATGGCTCAATTTAACCTAACATAAACTAACCATGACCCAATTTAACCTAACCTGATTTGATCCTGACCTGACTTGATCCTGACCTGACTTAACCCTGACCTGACTTGACCCTGACCTTGATGATGCGCCAGTTGTATTTCCCTGTATTTGGCCAGAAGGTCACTATTTCGACGATGGGAGGGAAGATGAGGGCCAGGGTGGAACTGCTGACTGCCCCCACCAGAGATATAAACAATCCAATGTTGGGGATGGCTGCTGCTAAGACGACTGTTGGAGAGAGAGTGTTGGAGGTGAGTGGTGGAGGTGAGTGGTGGAGGTGAGTGGTGGAGGTGAGTGGTGGAGGTGAGTGGGGTGGGGAGGTGGGGAGGGATAGGGAGGTGTTGGTTGGGGAGAGAGGATAGGGGGTGTTGGTTAGTGGTAAGGAGGAATGAAGTAAAGGATTTTTTTGTAAGTGAAAGGAGAGAGAGAGAGAGAGAGAGAGAGAGAGAGAGAGAGAGAGAGAGGATGTTTGGAGGAGGATGAAGAGAAGATAGAGAGAGAGAGAGAGAGAGAGAGAGAGAGAGAGAGAGAGAGATCCTTATCTGAAATGGTAAACAAAAATAATTACATATAAATTACGACCCATAACAAAATTACAGACCAATTTTCATCTATCTATCTAACTATCTATCTAACTATCTAACTATCTATCTATCTATCTAACACTCTGGGATGCAGGATTTTTAAGGTTATTTGGTATCATTTAATTTCTGTAGTCGATGTCACCGTAATTGAAGCTCCTCGTGACAAGGTAGATGGCTAGAATTGGGTTTCACTGTGTTATCTATAAAGGCTTGTAAGTTCGGGGATTAAAGTTGGTAAGTTCGTGGAATTTACGTAATTCATCCAAAAATTAATCTCTAATGCCCTTACAGGTCAAGAACACCATGCAGGACCTAAAGATGTACTCGGCCACCATCTTGCCCTTGTGTGTGGTGAACCTCCGCGTCACAGTTGGCCGCAGCACCTCGTAAGGGACGTACATCTGTAGAGGGTATGTCATGTAGACCGCCAAAGCCATTAAGATCTTCACCGTCTGCGATAACCTGTGAGTGAAGATAACTGTGAGTAAGATAACATGGAAAGATCGTACTCTAGGTGTCAAATTATATCATACATGGGGGGGTAACTTGTCGTACTCTAAGGATAAAATTATCATATTTGGAGTAACTGCTTGTACTCTAAGGGAAAATTTATCATATGTGGGGTAATTCATTGTACTCTAGGGGTAAAATTATCGTACTCTGGTGAGGATGAGGAGGATAGGACAGGGTAAAGCTATCATACTCAACATATAACACACACACACACACTTACGGTTCACTAGGTGGTAGGTTGAGAGTGATGGAACCTTGTACAAAACTTCCATATCTGAGGTAACCAAAGAACCCCACGCCTGCGTAGAAACACACCACAATCACCATAGCTGTATTCAACACTCCCGTCCATCCGCCAAAAGCTTGAGGTGTTTTCATCTTGTTTTCCAGTGGTAAAACCTTTTTTTTGGGGGGGGGGGGAGGAAATGGAGACTGGGATGAAAAATGAGAAGAAAATTGCGGTACGATGAGGTAACAATGAAAGAAAATGGGGATTGAAATGAAAATTGAAAAGAAAATGGGGTCTGTCTGCAAAATTAAATCGTCTGGCATTAGCTAAATAAAAGAATAAAAATGGCGTCCCTGTATAGTGAAGGGGTTAAAGGCATATCTGGACATTTCTAACCCTTCCGTAACCAACCCCATGCCCATGAAATCACATCTGGGCATTACACACCTTTATAAACTCTCATCTGGGCATTACTACCCCACTGTACTCACCAATCCAATGCCCTCAAAGGCGTAGATAGCTGAGCCGAAGTATAGAGGGAGGGTGGAAAATCCGGCAAAGGCAGGCAGCTCTTCCTGGACGTGTGGCAGATCTCTCAACATGTAGTAGAAGCAGATGGTGATGCCTATTATCTGGACAGCCCCAGCCATGAGCGACACCGGTGCTAGGTACTGTGTTAGTAAGATGAACTCAGGGTGTTAGTAAGGTGAACTCAGGGTGTTAGTAAGGTGAACTCAGGGTGTTAGTAAGGTGAACTCAGGGTGTTAGTAAGGTGAACTCAGGGTGTTAGTAAGGTGAACTCAGGGTGTTAGTAAGGTGAACTCAGGGTGTTACAAGGTGGTTTTAATACGTTTTCAGCACATAATAAGGAGTACCTACCTTGATGTGAGGAATGTAGAGAGATAACCTACCTTGAGGTTAGGGATGTAACAGATGAGAAGGATTGGTAATATTATAATCCCCATATAACCATATACCGAGATACTGCTCCCGCTCGGTAACATACACTCGATAGCCTGTGGGAAGAAACACCTTTAGAATGGCCTATCCACATTTATCCATTCTCGTTTGTTCATATATACACCTTTTAACCATCGTACTCAAGGGTTAAACCATCGTACTCAAGGGTTAAACCATCGTACTCAAGGGTTAAACCATCGTACTCAAGGGTTAAACCATCGTACTCAAGGGTTAAACCAACGTACTCCTGTGCTGTGGCGATGAGTCTCTTTGTTATCTTGTGGTAGCCTTCGATACATAGAGGCTCCCTATATCAAAGTAAAGCCTCTCGCTGTGTAATAGAGGGTATAAGTATAGCTGGAAGGTATAGCTCATACGTCTGGAGGTATAACTGGGGGCATAACTGGAGGTATAACTGGGAGCATAACGGGAGGAATAACTGGGAGCATAACGGGAGGAATAACTGGGAGCATAACGGGAGGAATAACTCACCTGCATCAGATTTTGGGGGATGAAGACGGCATAGACGCAGCAGAAGCCGACCTGGGTGATGATGAGGAAGGTTGTGATGATGTATCTGACGGTGTTGGCCCACTTACGGCACCCTTCAGGACCCAACCTGAAGGCCGCCTCCGCTGTCTCCTCGTAGCTAAGGGCCGACTTCCCTGCCCGCTTACACAATTCCTTGGAACTCCTTAGCTGTTGGCACCCACCGTATAGTGCCAGGGTGAGCCATGAGTAGTGCCAGATTAAGGGAGAGAAAATATTAACCCTGAGTGGAAAGATGGTTAGGTTAGGTTAGGTTAGCAGCCAATGAACAGGTGTTGAATAAATATCCACTGGGAAATGTGTCTACCTGATATTGATAAAGACTTTGTTATTATTGTCATCTAAGTTTACAAGAGGATAAGGGATCCTCTCTGACCATATTAGTTGTACACGATGGTATTTCAAGGTTAAGTTCATGAGGATTTTATACATGGAGAGAGATAACAAGACATTAAAATATGGCTTATATCTTACCAGCATTTGCATACAGTGGATACAAATGACACCCATAATAGGTATCCCAGCAAACCCGACCCACAGCCCTGCGTTCATAAAGGCTTCAGGCATAGCGAGGAGACCTGTGCCTACGTTCCCCTTCAGTACATGGATCAGCGTCTCGAGGTTCCTGAAATGTGACAGAGACTGAAACACAGATATTGGTGTGGTTGGGTTTGGTTGGGTTAGGTTTGCTTAGGTTAGATTAATCTACGTTTAAATTAGGTTAGGTTAGGTCAACAATAAGGTAATTCTACTTCATATTATCCTCAGTAACTCACGTGGTTGGATGTGGAATGTCCCTTTTCACTGGGACATCACTGGCGTTATTGATGTCCCCTTCTGGTAGGACACTGCTGATGGCTCCTACCTGAGTGTCCCTCTCTTGTAGCGTTGGACCGGCCCACCTGTCCTGTTCCTGTAAGGGGACATGGGGACACTTATTATACTATCTAGGACATGTGGAAACCTCTTACTGCGAGAGAGAGAGAGAGAGAGAGAGAGAGGGGATTGATGTGTCTGTTTATGTGTGTGTATGTGTGTGACCGTGAGAGATAGACAGACAGACAGACAGACAGGCGAGAGAGAAAGAGAGGGAGGAAGGTTCATGTGTTTATGTGTATGTGTGTGTGAGAAAGAGAGATAAGCAGATAGACAGAAACAGACAGACAGACAGACCCTCCCTCCCCCAAATTTAATCACTGTCGTTCATATCTATAAAGGTCAAAAGGTCATATAAGATCACATTAAACTGACCTTTATATCAACAGCAGCAGTAATGACCCCTGGACCTGGCCTGGTGATTGGCTCGTTCTGTAAGGGTGATTAAGGTCATTAGCACACAGGAAAGACTCGTACTCAAATGCGACTCAAGTTCTTGCTTTTTTTTGGGGGTGAACTCGGACGTAAATTTTAAGTCCAGATGAAAATAAGAGAGAGAGAGAGAGAGAGAGAGAGAGAGAGAGAGAGAGAGACTATTTTGTTTTGGCAGTAAATTCAGTCGCAAGTGAATACCTATGGTGGTAGTGACTGTCGAATGGTGGTAGTGACTGTCGAATGGTGGTAGTGACTGACGAATGGTGGTAGTGACTGACGAATGGTGGTAGTGACTGTCGAATGGTGGTAGTGACTGTCGAATGGTGGTAGTGACTGACGAATGGTGGTAGTAACTGACGAATGGTGGTAGTAACTGACGAATGGTGGTAGTAACTGACGAATGGTGGTAGTAACTGACGAATGGTGGTAGTAACTGTCGAATGGTGGTAGTAACTGACGAATGGTGGTAGTGACTGACGAATGGTGGTAGTGACTGGAAGAATGGTGGTGTAACTGACGAATGGTGGTAGTGATCCGACGAATGGTGGTAGTGACTGACGAATGGTGGTAGTAACTGACGAATGGTGGTAGTAACTGACGAATGGTGGTAGAACGACAATGGTGGTAACTGACGAATGGTAGTAACTGACGAATGGTGGTAGTAACTGACGAATGGTGGTAGTGACTGACGAATGGTGGTAGTAACTGACGAATGGTGGTAGTGACTGAAGAATGGTGGTAGTAACCGACGAATGGTGGTAGTGACTGACGAATGGTGGTAGTAACTGACGAATGGTGGTAGTGACTGAAGAATGGTGGTAGTAACTGACGAATGGTGGTAGTGACTGAACGAATGGTGGTAGTGACTGACGAATGGTGGTAGTAACTGACGAATGGTGGTAGTAACTGACGAATGGTGGTAGTAACTGACGAATGGTGGTAGTAACTGACGAATGGTGGTAGTGACTGAAGAATGGTGGTAGTAACTGACGAATGGTGGTAGTGACTGACGAATGGTGGTAGGTGACTGACGAATGGTGGTAGTAACCGACGAATGGTGGTAGTAACCTGACGAATGGTGGTAGTAACCGACGAATGGTAGTAACTGACGAATGGTGGTAGTAACTGACGAATGGTGGTAGTAACTGACGAATGGTGGTAGTGACTGACGAATGGTGGTAGTAACTGACGAATGGTAGTAATCGACGAATGGTGGTAGTAACTGACGAATGGTGGTAGTGACTGACGAATGGTGGTAGTAACTGACGAATGGTGGTAGTAACTGACGAATGGTGGTAGTAACTGACGAATGGTGGTAGTAACTGACGAATGGTGGTAGTGACTGACGAATGGGTGGTGACTGACGAATGGTGGTAGTAACCGACGAATGGTGGTAGTGACTGACGAATGGTGGTAGTACTCGAATGGTGGTAGTAACTGACAGATGGTGGTAGTAACGACGAATGGTGGTAACTGACGAATGGTGGCAGTAACTGTCGATGAATTGATGTGACTGACGAATGGTGGTAGTAACTGTCAGATGGTGGTAGTGACTGACGGATGGTGGTAGTGACTGACAGATGGTGGTAGTAACTGACGAATGGTGGTAGTAACCGTCGAATGGTGGTAGTGCTGACGAATGGTGGTAGTAACTGACAAATGGTAACTGACAAATGGTGGTAGTATGACGAATGGTGGTAGTAACTGACTAACTGACGAATGGTGGTGTGACTGACGAATGGTGGTAGTAACTGACGGATAGTGGTAGTAACTGACGAATGGTGGTAGTAACTGACAGATGGTAGTGACGAATGGTGGTAGTAACTGACGAATGGTGGTAGTAACTGACGAATGGTGGTGATGACTGACAAGATGGTGGAAGTGATGACTGACGATGGTGGTAGTAACTGACGACGATGGTGGTAGTAACTGACCAATGGTGGTAGTAATGACAAATGGTGGTGACTCGAATGGTGGTAGTAACTGACGAATGGGTGGTACTGACGAATGGTGGTAGTAACTGACGAATGGTGGTAGTGACTGACGAATGGTAGTGATAGATGGTGGTAACTATCGAATGGTGTTGACAGATGGTGGTAGTGACTGACGAATGGTGGTAGTAACTGACAAATGGTGGTAGTGACTGACAAATGGTGGTAGTAACTCAGATGGTGGTAGTGAGCAGATGGGTGGTGGTGACTGACGGATGGTGGTAATGACTGACGAATGGTGGTAGTAACTGACGGATGGTGGTCGATGGTGGTGAGTGACTGACAGATGGTGGTGAAGTGACTGACGAATGGTGGTAGTAACTGACGAATGGTGTAGTGACGACGAATGGTGGTGTGACTGACGAATGGTGGTGATGACTGCAAATGGTGGTGGTGACTGACAGATGGTGGTAGTGACTGACCAGATGGTGGTGGTGACTGACGAATGAGGTGGTAGTGACGGAAGGGTGGTTGGTAACTGACGAATGGTGGTGGTGACTGACAGATGGTGGTGGTGACTGACGAATGGGTGGTGACAGATGGTGGTGAATGGTGGTGACTGAATGGTGGTAGTAACTGACGAATGGTGGTAGTGACTGACCAGATGGTGGTATTGGCTGTCGAGGATGGTGGTAGTAACTGACAGATGGTGGGTGATATGATGATCGAATGGTAGTGATGACGAATGGTGGTAGTGACTGATGGGTGGTAGTGAACTGACGAATGGTGGTATGATGACTGACGGATAGTGGTAGTGGACTGACGGATGGTGGTGGTGACTGACGAATGGTGGTAGTGTGACGAATGGTGGTAGTGACTGACGAATGGTGGTGGTATGACGACGAATGGGTAGTGACTGACAAATGGTGGTAGTAACTGAATGGTGGTGGTAACTGACGAATGGTGGTAGTAACTGACGAATGGTGGTAGGAGTGGGCTGTGACAGATGGTGGTAGTGACTGACCAGATGGTGGTAGTAACTGACAGATGGTGGTAGTAACTGACGAATGGGGTAGTAACTTGACGAATGGTGGTAGTGACTGACAGATGGTGGTAGTGACTGACAGATGGTGGTATTACTGACGAAATGGTGGTAGTAACTGACAGATGGTGGTAGTGACTGACGAATGGTGGTAGTGACTGACGAATGGTGGTAAGTTGACCAATGGTGGTAGTAACTGACAGATGGTAGTAATGACAATGGTGGTAGTGACTGTCGAATGGTGGTAGTAACTGACGAATGGTGGTAGTAACTGACAATTAACTGCAGTAATTATGTCTTAAAGTTAAATTTTTTTGAAGTGCGTAGAAGAAAATTGTCCATATATGTCAAGTTTCATCTCCTACGGGTACAACTCGTTATCTCACCGGACTAATATACCGTTGAACAAGAGTTCTTCCTGCAAAGTTTGTTTGTTATGTTTCACTATTTCCAACAGACGTTAACCCAAAATCTCTCTCTCTTTCTCTCTCTCTCTCTCTCTCTCTCTCTCTCTCTCTCTCTCCTCTCTCTCTCTCTCTCTCTCTCCTCTCTCTCTCTCTCTCTCTCTCTCTCTCTCTCTCTATAATTTATCTATACCTGCATCACCCAATCAGCTGTACTTAAGTGTGTGACGTAGAACCAAACCAGGTAACCCACCCCTATATCACTGTCTGTCTGTCTGTCTCTCTGTCTCTGTCTGTCTCTCTGTCTCTGTCTGTCTGTCTGTTTTAGGTGAGATTAATTATTTTTAATGGCTCTAATTTTGTTCCACACTTCTGCTAGACTGGTTGTTTTACTTATCTGTAATTTTTAAAGGGGAAGGTCAAGGGCGATAACTACTGCGTGTGTGTGTGTGTGTGTGTGTGTGTGTGTGTGTCTGATTATCAGTAAGGGTCGCCAACAGAAGGTGGTCGCGTTAAAATCAATTAATTGGCAACACTGCCTACTCTCTCTCTCTCTCTCTCTCTCTCTCTCTCTCTCTCTCTCTCCCAATATCTCTCTCTCTCTCTCTCTCTTCTCTCTCCTCTCTTCACCCCAACAATAAACTCTTTAGTCATCTTCACTCCTCCCTTGAATAACATCATAATTCAATAACCTCCTTGAATACAATAACACATATTAGACTATAACACTTGCTCATGGTCTAATAACACACTCCCATGGTCAATACCTCCCTTGACACAATAACACCTCCCTTAGATAAAATAACACCTCCCTTGAGTACAATACCACCTCCTTGAAGTACTCACCTCCCTTGAGTACACAACTACATCTGTGCTGACCCATCAAATCTGTACTCACCTCCTCTGTGCCTCCATCACCTCCCTTGACTACAATAACACTCCCTTGACTACAATAACACACTCCCTTGACTACTAATACCCCCTTGACTACAATAACACCTCCCAACTACAATAACACCTCCAGAAGGTCCAATAACTCCTTGACTACATACATACTCCTTAAGTACAATAACACTCCTTGACTACAATAACACACTCCTTGAGTACAATTACATAACCACAACTTAAAACACCACCATTATTTTTTAAGATAACCAATTTACACAATCCCATGTTATATAAAGTGTTATCTTACGACCTATAAAACAGCTATCGTGAAATGTTATCTTAGTCGTGATTATCGTCATGATCTCGTTATCATTACCAGAGATTATATGTCACAAAACGATACCCGTCGAGAGATAACACTAACAAGACGGTATCAATCAGTATCTACAGTATATATAAGGAACAGACAGATAGACGAAGATAGAGATAGAGAGATAGACAGAGAAAGATAGAGATAGAGAGATGGACAGAGAAAGATAGAGATAGAGATAGACGGAAAGATGAGAGATGAGATGGACAGAGAAGGATAGAATGAGGGATGAGAAGATAGAGATAGAGATAGACAGAAAGATAGAGAGATAGAGATGGACAGAGAAAGATGAGATAGAGGGATGAAAGATATAGATAGAGATAGACAGAGAGAGATGAGAGATGGAGATGAAAGAGAAAGATGAGAGATGAGAAAGATGAGATGAGAGATGAACAGAGAGATGAGATAGAGAGATAGACAGAGAAAGATGAGAGATGAGAGAGGGATGAGAAAGATGAGAGATAGAGATGAACAGAGAGAAGATGAGATAGAGATAGACGAGAAGATGAGATGAGAGAGATGAGATGGGATAGACAGAGAGATAGAGATGAGAGATAGACAGAAGATAGAGATGAGATAGACAGAAAGATGAGATGAGATGGACGAAGATAGAGAGAGGGATAGAGAAGATGAGATGAGATAGACAGAGAAAGATAGAAGTAGAGATAGACGGAAAGATAGAGATAGAGAGAGGGATGAAGATAGAGAGATGAGGGATAGAAAGATAGAGATAGAGAGATAGACAGAGAAAGATAGAGATAGAGAGATGGACAGAGAAAGATAGAGATAGAGAGATAGAAAGATAGAGATAGAGAGATGGACAGAGAAAGATAGAGATAGAGAGATAGACAGAGATAGAGATAGAGATAGACAGAGAAAGATAGAGATAGAGAGATAGAGAAAGATAGAGATAGAGAGAAGACAGAGATAGAGATAGAGAGATGGACAGAGAAAGATAAATAGACAGTCACAGAAGACAGATAGACAGACATATCCTATATTTGTTCTGATAGACAAGGTAATTTACATATGTGCACAGATACGTTCACAGATACGTTCATACACACAGATACGTTACAGGACGTTTCATACACAGGCCTAGATCGTTCATACACTGGATTCACAGGACGTTCATACACACAGATACGTTCACAGGGACGTTCTTACACACACACTCAGAGACGTTCATACACCAGATACGTAGGGACGTTCATACACACAGGTACACTCACAGATACGTTCCTACACACAGATGCGTTCACAGGGACGTTCATACACAGCAGATACGTTCACAGGGACGTTCATACACGCAGATACGTTCACAGGACGTTCTACACAGATACGTTCACAGGACGTTCATTACACAGGTACACTCACAGATACGTCCTAACAGGTCGTCAGGGACGTTCATACACACAGATACGTTCACAGGGACGTTCATACACACAGGTACACTCACAGATTCGTTCATACACACACAGATACGTTCACAGGTACGTTCATACACACAGATACGTTCACAGGGACGTTCATACACACAGGTACACTCACAGATACGTTCATACACACAGATACGTTTACAGGGACGTTCATACACGCAGATACGTTCACAGGGACGTTCATACACACAGATACGTTCACAGGGACGTTCATACACACAGATACGTTCACAGGGACGTTCATACACACAGGTACACTCACAGATACGTTCATACACACAGATACGTTCACAGGGACGTTCATACACGCAGATACGTTCACAGGGACGTTCATACACGCAGATACGTTCACAGGGACGTTCATACACACAGACACGTTCACAGGGACGTTCATACACACAGGTACACTCACAGATACGTTCATACACACAGATACGTTCACAGAGACGTTCATACACACAGACAAACACAGAAACACCTACTAACCTTTGGCTCCATGTTATTGCTGGGGCGAGGTATAATAAGTTCTTTTGATGCCTCTCCTCTTCAGAGCTGAGCCTTGATAGTGGATCGTGTGTCTCTCCTTCTGGTTTATGGGTGGGAGCTGGGTTACGAGTTTTGCTGACAGCCTCAAGATATACGAGTGATGTGCTGAGAGGCTTTTTGTAGTGTTGAGATGCACTGGGATGATTTCTGTAGCCTCAAAGATGTACTGGGAGGCTTTCTGTAGTTTAATTTTATACTTGAAAGTCTTTCGTTAATAGCTTTCATCTCTCTTGGGGTCTGAGCTCACACGGGGATTCATTCTTCAGCTTCTATTAATACGTGAGATAATTTGTATAGTCTTGTATAGTGGTTTAGTGAGTGTGGGATTCATGCTATATAACACTTGGAATGATTTCTGTTTTGTTTTTACACTGAAATTAATTAAGAAAGTTTGTGACGTTTACCTTGATCTGTCTGTGTGAAAGAAGAGTTTTTTGACCTTGAGATTCTACGGTCAATAGAGACTGCGTTGAATGTGGCTGATTGGTGACCGATTTTGCCCTTCTCATTGGTCTTCCAGTACTCGGGATGGTTTGTTTCTACGTCCAGTGGAGATGAAACTTGACAGACTTCCACTATTAGGTCTTGGAATCTACCTTCTAACTCTATATTTAATTACAGTTAGATATTATTAATGTTATCTTGTAAGAGTCCTCCTCCTCCTCCCCATTTCTCCGTCATGAATTCAACACAGTTTCGATCGATTTCTTTGCTATCTATACTCAAATGCTGTGACGACTTTCAGACTCGGAATTTCTTATAGGATCGCCAGTACGGACGAAGGTATGGACGTCAGTGAGAGAAGAACGCAGAAGGAGAATCAACGGGAGAAATATAGGGAAGTCGACGGCCTCACTGATGGGAAAGGAAGAGTGACTAGAGCTCTCCCAGTACTGATGGAATGAGTCGGTATGCTGTGAACCCTTGGGCTATCTATCAGCCTCCTCTTACCCCCCTCAACTGCTATTACACAAACCACTGATTGAGTAAATAAGATAATTCAGATAACACGATCAGATTGTTCCACACTTTCTATGATGATTGACTCCTCCCAATTATCAAGGAGGGAAGGGGAGAACGAGAGGGTTACAAGATAGCCTCCACTAACATCAGTAGAGGCAAAATGGGGGACTCTCTTTTTTTAATTCCCCACAGAGGAGACCCCGTGTACTTTGCCCTGAAAATGAACTGACGGATTGACACACTCTACAGGGGAGGAGGTTTCAAAGGCATTGTATTGGTGTGTGTCATAATGTTTGTGTTCCCTGATAATAATTAGATTGATACCTGTAAATATTCGGTAAAAATTCACCATGGAAGTTTACATTGAATCATCTTGTATATAGACCCTGCAGGTATACACATAGAGAGAACAGGTATATACAAATCACATAGAGAGACAATACAGGTATACAAATAGATTTACGCAATACAGGTAGGTAGTCATACACAAGTACATAGACGCTTCAGATAAACAAAGGGTGCGAAACAGTTAGTCACTTGAAGTAAGTAGAACCTAGAAGACCCTCACAAGGTTATTTCCCAGTAAGGTAGTCAGATGAACCCATTAGTGTCTCGTTGGTACCGTACTGTTGTTACCATATGTGTGTATAGAGGGTTTGTGATGCGCTAAAAAATATGCATCAAGGGGTACTGTGGAGTGTGTGGGTGTGTGTGTGTGTGTTTTATCTCTTTTGACGACATCACTATCAATGACATTGCAACAGCAAAACACACACACACACACACAGTCACTTGCACCATATATTGCGGAATCTTCCACCACAGGAAAGAGCCATCAGTGTACTGTAGATTTGCACAATTCACTTAGCCTTTGCCCTCGATAGGGTTGGTAAGCATGAATGGGACGTCATCACCATTATCCCTCTTACAAAATAGTCAAATCACATTACGAAACTTAGGATTAAACACAAAAAAATGAATTATGTCAAGTAAGTGGATTAGTGTCACTTGGTAGTTCCATATATTCTCGTCACAAGGACAGAGGGGGGTAGGGGTGCCATGTTAAGTCAGATGCAACACTAATCGCCAGTTTATCGTAATGTTGACCACGAAAGGGGCAAATTGTTTGACTTTACATGTAACTTGCTCTGCTGTTCCATTGTAAAACTAGTGTTATAAAGTCAAATAATATGGTAATTACTCCACAAAATAACAGGATATGATTTAGGCATGAAAAAAAATACAGTACTCTTTAATACAGATTTTGTTAATTAATGAATACTGAGGTGAATAATATTAGAAAGGGGAAAATGCTTAATAGCTAAGTTATGACTATTCCTACCCTGTCAATCACTACCCCACGTACAGGGCTAAGAATCAGAGGGAAAAACATGGCATTAAAAACATCATTAGAAGAATCGATTTTGCTTGGGAGATTGGTATCCCCCTCCCACCCCACCACCCCTCCCCCAGCAGACAGCCACGCTTATCCACTGCAGTACACCCTGAGATAACACACACGCACACACACGCACACACACACCACTTCCATGCAGCAGGACACCACTCCTCCCTCGACCTACTGACGGAGGCACGATGCTCGTCACCTGCAGGCTGGCTAGATATTTTATGGGTATATTGATGTTATTTTCAGGGAATGACTTTCCTTCCTTAGGGTTTAGTAAGTCTCTTGTATTACACTATTTAATTTATATACTGTATATAGTTGAGACTCCCGCCAGAAGCTTCTAGTAACATTGTCCAGAGTTATCTAGAGTGACAGGATACTAGGATCTCGTTACCGTTTCTTATAATAAACTGTTGAATTAAAAAAAAATAGATGAATAATTAAGGTAAAAGAGGAAAGACCAAAAAAATACCGACTAGAATATTCATCAAGCAGATCATTATGACGGGACCTTTTATCTGTCTCTATATCCTCATCAACAGGTGGTGATGGGGTGCCTCTGCAGCAAGTGGTAAGTAATTGTTCTTTGATATTTGTGATTAATGCTTCCTATAATATCTTTAAATTAATAAACTACTGTTCCAATTAAGGTAGTAGGCAGGTTATTATTTTACTTTCGGACATAGTGCCCTGGAAAGTTATAAACTACTGAAACATTTAGACCTCGCATTCTGAGCCCCATATATACCAGGCAGAAATGGGTAATAGCGACACAATTGAATTCTAATTGATTTTAAGTTGTTTTCAGTCTTCGTCTAGATGTTATCTGCATCACGCATGCGCAATGTTGACTGACGTCATCCAGTCAGACCAAGGGAGGAATATCATCAACGAATTTTTTCTAACCAATCATACTTCACTCAATTGTTTATTCCTTGATAGTACACACATTTTAATTTATTTTTTCAAAGGAAGCAGCCTGTAATTTCATTGACCAGTCCACAATGGCCGTGTGGAGGTTGGTTGTCATTTGTGCTCCTACGAGTATTTTTTAAGTTTAGTGCCGAGTTTTGTGAGAAAGACAATCAATTCTATCCAATTCTTACATATTCTGGTCCTCCAACTCTAACCAACGTATTGTACTTTCGAACACACATGGCGCCCCAAAGTTTTTTAACTATCGAAACATTTAGATTAGTTTGCTTTCACCTACCGTGGTGGGGGCGTCCCCGGCTAGGGGTCAAGTTAGGCCCACTGGAGGTCCGGGGTCAAAAGCCCCCGGCTATAAGTTAGTTTAGTCTTTGCTATGTCAGATGACCTGTTTGCCTTTCCCCACCAAAAACCCCGATTTCCCAGGGGTAAGAAAAACTAGCACGTCCGCTAGAAATACGACTGATTCGTTGAAAACACATCAAAAGACACACTGGAAAACATATTGGCCAACCCTAGGGACCCAATGTCCTAAGTAAAATTCTACCGTAGGCAGCTACTAAAACAGAGGTACGCCACAAACGTTTGTAGGGGAGGAAACTACCAGGAACTGCCTGGGAAGATATTGAAGCATAATGTTATATAATGGTAGACCTTGCTGCCATATGTGACCAAGTCCCAGGTTGGTGATCTGACTTTCTGCCTTCTTTTACACACAATTGTAGGTCTCAATTGTTTTCTTACAATGACAAAAAACAAACATACATATAATATTTCACTCTTATTTATTCTTTATATTTTTAATTATAACATTATTATTATTTACCCAAAATAATATTTTATTATTTTATTTTCAATTGTATAATTTTTCTTATAAATTCTATGCACTATAAACAATATTATTATTATTATTAGTAGTAGTATTACATTTTCGCCCCCACCCAGAGATCAGTACCTTTGCCCGGTGGTTGTCCCCTACTAAAAAAAAAAACAAATAGTCTGACAACACAATTTTGTCTTTAGTCGTGTCTTATTTATAGTTTTGTTCTTTTTATAATTGTTTATAAAGTTTTCTTTGCCAGCATTAATCTGTCTTATTTTCTTAAATCAATGATAAACCAACATTTCAGCTTCTCTCAACATTTACCTTTTTATAACCACGAAGAAGAGCACCACCATGCGTGACGTCGCCATTTGTTGTGTTTGCTGGTGATCTGCCTCTGTAAGTACATAAATAGACCTAAACTAAACCAAGCCCTCCCCCAAATAATGTAAGGTGGGTTAATCTATAGGTGAATAAGCTGGGGTGATATTTTTGTGATAGTCGAGAGATTGCTATGGAGGAAGGATATAATAAAACACAACAGTCTACAGTAAATACGTAATCAACGGAAGTACAACATT
>NW_024713650.1:976434-1009912 GCF_018991925.1 Homarus americanus | reverse complement strand
CACCACATCAACTCCTGAGCACTGCACTGTACATATAGAATATATATATATATATATAATATATATATATATATATATATATATATATATATATATATATATATATATATATATATATATATATATATAATATATATATATATATATATATATATATATATATATATATATATATATATATATATATATATATATATATATATATATATATATATATATATATGCTGATAACCACAAAGGAAAGAAGTAAACATGTCCCAAGCGCCGTAATTCACATCTTCAGGGTGAGTACAGACTAGAGAGAGTAATACAAATCAAGGTGTATATATACAGAGGAGGGTGAGACCAGGTCCACAATGGTCAGGTATTAGGTAATGACCCTACTAATCTTAAATAGCACACAACGGTTGGTGGTCAGGTCAGATGGTCAAGGACCCGGCCTTCTCACCTGATCACAAATCTTCTTAATTACAAAATTGTCCAGCTTGTACATGCCGTTACTCAAATTCATGTTGAATGCTTCGTATGTTTAATAAAACTAGATTCTATGATGTTCCTACTGTCAATTGACTTACATGGTAATATTGATGAGGCATTATCCCAGTCAATGCAATGCTTGTTATCCTCAAATGAACAAACAGAGCATTGGATTCCTGGCCTGTCCTAACACTGTATTTGTGTTGTTTAATTCTAGTTGCAAGATCTTTACCTGTCTGGCCTAAGTAAAACATATTACATTCCTTGCAAGGAACTTTATAAATGCAAACCAATTGTGTTGTTGGGGGAGTTCTTGATTAACATTTGTTTAACAGTGCATGAGTTTTAAATGCCACATTGACGTTCCAGGTTTTAGCTGTGCAGGAATGTGTGAGAAATTTTGTGAAATGGTAATATTAAGATATTCTTATGGTCATGGTATGAGGGCTTGAGCTGCCACCATTTATGAGGGCTGCTTCTACCCTTCATGACCTGTGTTCTAATACTTTTTTTACTCTTATATATCACCATTGGTAGCGTGACGATAGGAGGCCCGTGGGTAGGTGTAATGATAGTATCAAGCAATAGGAAGAAATAACGGTAAATACTGTAGGTAATATACACAATTATACAAATACAAAGTTTATTTAAACATGAATATGAAATTAGAAGAAAGAATTGGTTTGTACTAACAGACGAAATCTATTACTAGGCCCTCAGGCTCAACATACTCACACCATTACTGGGTGGACATATTCAATACACTTCCAACCCTACTGTGGACATACTCAATAGCACAACTAGGATAGTCACTTAGCACCATACATACTAGGGCAACTGCCACTACAACACTCAGTCGTCAGGAGGATACTCACAACAGCCATGGGGTCCAGCCACCATGGAGTACTATCCGACGAACTCTGAGATCCCAGTGGGTTAATTCCACCACACAAATATAGCCCTACTGAGGTAGACATTCATCCACCAATGATGGGGCTGGTAGTGGTGTGTGGCTTGGTGGTCCCGGGTCACCTCGTGGACCGAGCGTTAGGGCCAGACGAGCCAGCTATGGGGCTATAGGTGGTCTGAAGTGTCTGACGGCCGGGTCTCACGAAGGTAACTGATCCTACTGGACCTCGGACATGTCCCCAGACATAGTGGATACAACATCCACCCTACAGACACGGCCTAGGCTGCGTTAGGGACCTGTATGGATGAAGGGACGGGCACTTACTAACCGGTGACAACAACAACACGTTTCAGGGGACGTTAAAGACGTAAATATGACTTTACTCAGAGCATATCAACTACGTTACTGTAACACTTGCACAATCAACTATCAATGGTAAATCACTTAAAGAAGGGCAAATTACAACACAGCGTGGAATGGCATACCTGTATGGATGAAGGGACGGCACTTACTAACGGTTAAAATGCCCGCGTCTCACTCAAACCAGACCAGGAGTCCAGCTACTCTATTCCAATGAATTAATTTACGGTACCTCTGACGTTGAAATTGAGACTATGAACTCATTTTCATTCTCTACTATTATCTTCACTAACAATGCTCTGACTCAGCTATCGAAAGCAAAATTAAATTGATTACAAAGGAATGGATGGCAACAGGTCCCAGCATACAGCGTCTGCTCCCATAGACAAAGGGGGGAAACAGAGAAACGGGGACGTTTCCACTGGGGACTCGAAGGTTTTGTGGACGTTTGAGCGTAATATGAATCCTTAAGGTTTTCAGGTTAGCTCTTATCATGACCATTACAATGGGTGGGCTTGGGGTCAGTTCTATAAAAGTTTTTAGTAATGTTTAAGCATTTGTCTATGAAAGATCTAGGTATTTAAGGTTTGAGCCAATATTATATATATATTTGTATTCCTCATCGATGAATTCCGGACTGCAAATTCTCAAGGCACGTAAAAACATTGTGAAAATACTGACTGTTTGACTTTATTATGTGGACAGAATAATAATGAATGTATGACACACATTAGTTGGTTTCTATAAATACTGAACTTAAAAGTGTTACCTATTCTGTGTATCAGACAGTCAGGAATGGCAATTTACAGTCTTGCTCTAATTCCACAGTGAATTTGATCGAGGGGCTAAGTTGTTGTTGTGGCAGGAAAGTTTTAGGTCCTCATTACATGGCCAGAGACATAATACATCATCAACATATCTAAACCAGACTGCTGGAGGTGGTAAATATTACTTAATAGTTTCTTTTCAAAGAATTCCATATATAGGTTGCTTAATACAGGTGAGAGGGTTACCCATTGCCATACCAAATTTTGAGCATAATATTCCCCATTGAATTCATTTGCAATCCTTAATACATAGTTTGATGAGTTGATGAAGTCGTCTTTCGAGACGGCAGTGAAATGTTATCAGTACTGCCAGATCTGACCATTACATGCCTCTGTAGCAAGTGGTAAGTAATTGTTCTTTGATATTTGTGATTAATGGCTTCCTATAATATCTTTAAATTAATAAACTACTGTTCCAATTAAGGTAGTAGGCAGGCTATTATTTTACTTTCGGACATAGTGCCCCCGAAAGTTATAAACTACTGAAACATTTAGACCTCGCTATTCTGAGCCCCATATATACCAGGCAGAAATGGGTAATAGCGACACAATTGAATTTAATTGATTTTAAGTTGTTTTCAGTCTTCGTCTGTGAGATGTTATCTGCGCATCACGCATGCGCAATGTTGACTGACGTCATCCAGTCAGGACCAAGGAGGTGTGAATATCATCACGCGAATTTTTTTCGACCAATCACATTTCAATTTCAATTGTTTATTCCTTGATAGTACATCACATTTTATTTATTTTTTCAAAGGAAGCAGCCTGGGTAATTTCATTGACCAGTCTCACAATGGCCGTGGTGGAGGTTGGTTGTCATTTGTGCTCCTACGAGTATTTTAAGTTTAGTGCCGAGTTTTGCGAGAAAGACAATCATTCTATCCAATTCTTACATATTCCTGGTCCTTCCACTTCTAACTAACGTATTGTACTTTCGGACATGGCGCCCCCAAAGTTTTTAACTACTGAAACATTTAGATTAGTTTAAGCTAAGCCTACCGTGGGCTGGGGGCGTCCCCGGCTAGGGGTCAGGTTAGGCCTACTGGAGGTCCGGGGTCAAAGCCCCCGGCTAGGTTAGTTAGTTTAGGTTTTGTTATGTCAGATGACTCGTTTTCGTTTTCTCCCCCACCCAAAAACCCCGATTTCCCAGGGGGTGGGGGTAAAAACTAGCAATGTCCGCCAGAAATGATCAGATTCGTTGAAAACACATCAAAAGACACTGGAAAAACATATTGGCCAACCCCTAGGGACTCATGTCCTAAGTAAAAATTTACCGTAGGCAGCTACCAAACAGGGAGGTACGGGACAAGCGTTTGTAGGGGAGGAATCCACTACGGTACTACTGCCTGGGAAGATATTGTAAGCATAATGTGTTGTATAATGGTAGACCCTGCTGCCATATGTGACCAAGTCCCAGGTTGCTGATCTGACTTTCTGCCTCTTTTACACACAATTGCAGGGTCTCAATTGTTTCTCTTACAATGACAACACAACATACATATATTGTTTCTCACTATTTATTTATTTTTCTTTATATTTTTTTGTTATTATTATAATATTATTATTATTGTTACCTGTATTATTAATATTTTATTATTTTATTTTCAATTGTATAATTTTTCTTATAAATTCTATGTACTATAAATTAATAATATTATTATTATTATTATTAGTAGTAGTATTACATTTTCGCCCCCCAGGCCCAGATGTGGGTCAGTGACCTGTGCCCGGGTGGGCTGGTCCCCGTTAAAAATAAAAATAACTAGTCTGATAACATAATTTTGTCTTTAGTCGTGTTTTATTTATAGTTTTTGTTCTTTTATAATTGTTTATGTGTTTTCTTTGCCAGCATTAACCTGTCTTATTTTTAACCAATGATAAACCAACATTTCAGCTTCAACATTTACCTTTTATAACCACGAAGAAGAGTTAACCACCATGCGTGACGTCAGCTACTTGTTGTGTTTGCTGTTGATCTGCCTCTGTAAGTACATAAATAGACCTAAACTAAACTAAACTAAACTAAGCCCTCCCCCAAATAATGTAAGGTGGGTTAATCTATAGGTGAATAAGCTTGGGTGGATATTCTTCTTGTGATAGTCGAGAGATTAAGTTATGTGAGGAAGAATATAATAAAACACAACAGTCTACGCGGGTTTAGTATATACGTTTTGTGAGTTTGTGAAGTTTAAAGTTCACTCTATATACATATATGAATAGAGGGGAATTTATAGTGTACTCTCTCACACATAGTGAATATCTTGCCTCCCTTCCCCCAGCAGTGAGAGACAGTCATAGTCTGCCGCCCAGGATAGTCAATGTGATGATGAACGAGACGAAGGAGATAGTCACCAACAGCTCTGTCACCTTAACGTGTGAAGGCACTGAGGCCCTCCATTGGCTCCGCCACAAGTACACAAATTTGACGAAACATATTAACGACATGAAGCTTGAGGTGAGTCAGTGTGTGTGAGAGAGAGAGAGACGAGGGCAAGTGAGACTGGCGTGAGAGTATAGAGCAAGGGATAGTGAGTGGAGGAATTAAAGTGAGCAAAAGAAAGGGTGAGATGTATTGTCTGTCTGAGTGGCTTACTCCTTTTTACTTTACTTAGCGTACTGCACATTGAACCATGCGTTCAACTTGTTCACGGTCCCTATCTATTCCCGTTTGGACACACCTGTCCGAATAATACATGGTGATAAGGCAATATTAAATCTCATTATTGCCTGTGGAACCAAAGGGACGACAGATACGGTAAAAACAAAACAAAAGAGGATTAAGGCATACAATGCCATCAGGGGCGGATCTAGAAATATAAAAAAAGGGGTCCAAGAAGTTATGGGTGGGGGAACCCTTCCAGTTGAAGATTTTTGGGAGGTTGGGGGGGTGGGGGTGGTGCTGTAAGCTCCCTCCCCCGATTTTTTTTAAACCTGACTAATATCACGGGCATTTGAGGCCATATTGAAGCCATGTGCACTTGGTATTAGGAGATATTCTGAAGTAAATAGTAATTGCATTTTACTATATAAAAAAAAGCCTGAGTATAATACTGCATTAAAAAAAACCAGGTGTGAGGATCTTCTGATGAAATGGGGGGTAAGGGGGGTGTCCTGACCCCCTCTGGATCCGCCCCTGAACGGGGCAAGGTAAAGACTGACAGGTTAGTTCTCTGTACGTGTGACAAGACGCGCTCAGAAAATTTATTTTTTTTAGAAAATTTATGCAATAACATGATAGAAAAAGTGTTAGTGAGAGTGATAGACAAGTGGGGGTGTATGAGAGAGAGGGGCTAGAGTTAATAAGATACGATGAATTATAATCTACATCATAACGAAGATAAATAGGTAATTTGTTAGAAATGCTTTTTTGTGGATTAGATAAATACACCCCATTGCTTGAGCGAGTCTGATGATGATAATTAATATTATAATGAATCTGGCAACGATCGACGAGGAGCTGACAAATAAGTTAAATAACTCATCTTTATTAACATTTCGTGTATCTTTAAGTAGATCAAGTGAAAAGATATTCTATTTGTCGAAGTTTCATATATTTAAAATGTTTTCAGTCGTTCTTTTTATGTATATTTAGTTTTGTTTGTGTTTTAAGATGGGTATGGCAACTCAGTGATCAGCTGGTAGATGTAAATATTATCCAACAGAGATTTAAACACGTGGAGGGCGAGGGCTGGTGATATTGTTCCTGTTTAAACCTTCCTATCTAGTTCTCTGTTCAAGTTAACCATCACACGGTTACATCATTATTGTCGACATCTCATTAGGTAAGACACAGTACGTAATAACGCCCATGAATAAGTACAAGAACGAAAGGAAATTTCGTAAGGGCAACACGTGGAGATGTGTTGACTAACAATCACACCAGAAGAGGGACAATTATGTGCGCCTTTAAAAGACGAGTTCACCTACTGTTAACATGACATCTTAAGTAAATGATAAGTACTTAGAAACGGTTTTTGGTCATTTCTGAGAACAGCATAGGAAATATTTAGAAGATACCAACACCTACTTAAACATTGAGTCTTATAAGAACTTAAACATAAGAACAAAAGAAATTAAGGAGTCTGCAATAGGCTGGTTGACCTGTGCATGGCAGCTCCTGTCGAGAGTTACTACCACTCTCTATCATCCATGAATCTATCTAGCCTCCTTTTAAAACTTTCCAGCATTCCAGCACTTACTACAAAGTTGCTAACTTGTTCCACTCGTCCACCACCCTATGTGTGAACCAGTTCCTTCCTCTCTCCCTTCTAAACCTAAACTTATCTAACTTAAATCCGTTGCTACGAGTCCTATCCTGCTCGGATATTATAAGAACTTTATATCACCTTCATTGATTCCTTTCACCCACTTAAATACTTCTATCATATCTCCCTGCACTCTTCGTCTTTCTCGGGAATACAAGTTTAGTTTCTTTTACCTATCTCTACAGGGAAGGTTTCTAAGTCCCGGAATCATTTTCGTCATTCTTCGCTGCACCGACTCAAGTGAATTTATATCCATTCTATAATAGGGGCACCAGAACTGAACAGCATAATCAAGATGCAGCCTGACTAGTGCAAGATATAGTTGCAATAAAACCTCTGCACTCTTATTAATAACACTTCTAGATATAAAACCTAATACTTTGTGTGGCTTATTTGAAACATTAATGCATTGTTTTCTACGCCGTAGGTCTAGGCTTACAAGTAGAGAGAAAAAGACAAAACTAAAAATAATTTAATTTATACGGTTTCAATCGGAAATTTGTATTTTTCGAGTTTTTTAACTGATAAAATTACCAACTATAATACTTGTTTAAAGTGGGCAGGGCATTGAAGCAAAGGGAAAATGTGGAGATAAAAAAAAATGCGAAAATACTACATAGAAAATCTAAAATGGGTGTCTCTTTTTCTTCTCAGCACCACAAAACTATCACTTTTAAGCTTGCCAGCCATTTTAAAGGGAATTACAAACGAAAATTTTGTCAGTACACCGAGCAATCACTGACGTTGGGACTCGAAAATACGTATTTTGACAAAATTTTAGTACGACTGAGGCAGGTCGTAAGTCGAGTAGGCCGTAAGTCGGGGAGGAGCTGTATATGATATTGACGTCTCAAACCTAGTTCATGATTTATAATGAAGATGTTTCTATTTTTGATGATTTAATATAAGAATTTTAAGTATTAAACTAAAGTACAATATTTTAAGTGGCACTTCTTTAATATTATGGATTTTTATTGCCAATATATTGAGTTCAACTTACACGGTACTCAGGTTAAAGTGATGTTGAAAATTTACCCCAGTGTAATATAGAATACTGTAATGAATAATGTAAAAAACCTAACATTCTCTGTGTTTTAGTAAATTCGTAAGTGCTAAACAGTATTGGAAGTGAATGTGGTTGTACCTTTATTGTATTGTTGTAGTGAATGGCATTTGGTGCATCATGATGTTCCACTAGAGGTCAGGGGTCATGAATGGGGAGTTGACACAGGTATAGTTCACAAAATTTACGAATCCAGAAACCAAGATTAGTGAGGGTTTACTGTGCTGTATTTACTTCAGTTTGTGGAGGTGACCGTCCTCAGTAACCCTTATTTACTTTTTTTTAACTTGGCCTTTTGCCAATCTGACTTAATAAATGCTCAGACAAACAATCATAAATAAATAAATATAAAACAGAAAAAAAACAGAGAAACAACACATTTACTGTACTGTATTATCCTTTACAGCTGACTATCGATATAAGGAATGGGCTATTTTAACCCAGGATGAAGATAAAACATGGCAAGTAAAAGCAGGAGAGTCGTGCCTTTTGGATTGCAGACCATCAGAGCCACACCTCAAGGTCGTTCTCTTCCATGGTGATGTTGATGTGAGTCCTTTAAGGTGATGCTGATAAAAGTCTTAAGTAATTATTAACCCCTGAAGTGGTTGTCACCAAATGCCTGAATACAATCAGTTTGCAGCCATGTAAATTACTAGTTATAATACTGTACAACAACAAAGAGACCAAAAATGCATCAGGCATTGGTGTACTTACCAGTTGCAGAAGAGTAAACCTGAGGAGTTGAGACATATTTCTCACTTTACAGTAAACAGAGTCAGGTGATTCACATTCTTTTAATAAACTATGATTTTGACAGATTACTGATAAAACCCCCTTTGACCCAAGAATGGGATTCAACCTAACCAACTTGCAGCCTGAGAAAGCTGGTCAGTACTCTTGTGAAATAGTACTAAATAACCAAGAGGAGAACTATAATCGTCGCATGTGGGACATTTCCTTTAATCGTAAGTTCTGTATTTTTTAAATTTAAATCACTCAAAAACTTTCATTGTACAGTTTATTTGTTCATATAAGAAATGTGTTCAACTTACAGCAGTTACTGGGGGTGTGGTAAATAGTGCAGATTATAACTAATGAATGGCAGAAATCCAATTTTTGGATGAGAAAAGATAATTATGGTTGTCTTAGGCTTTGTTGGAACATGTTGAAAGGGAATTTTTGTGGAATTATTTTACGGTGTACTCTTTTATTGTGTCTTTATCCCTCCCATCTGTCACAACCCTTTTCACTGTGACCTAAATTTTATTTCAGTATATTGGACTTGATATACTGTATTGTACTGTACTGTACTGTACTGTACTTTACTTTACTTGTGACTGTGATTGTTGCCACACCACCAAAAGTCTCCATCTGTTACATCTCTCTAGAGTGAGGACGTGAGTGTCTCTCTGAGGCTCTGACTTGTTAGATATGCCTGGGGTAGCTTAGAGGATCATTGAGGATTAACAAAACATTTTTTTTTATCTATTGAAATTGAAAATAGTTTCCATACACATGACCACCTGTTTGGGACATTGTGGATACAGCTCACTGAGCCTTCAGTATACAAGGAGGCAGCATGGCTGACTCTGCAATTGTTTGCTTTAATTTCCCCAACTTGTAAAGTTATGTACCTGTTTACAGCAGGGTGGATTGTGAGTACCTCTGGATTGAACCAGCAACTCTTCTTAAAACATGAGATGAATGCTGTATCGACTCAGAAACAAAAATCCTTTCAACATATCTAAAGCTCAATTAAATTTCATAGACTGCACTTCCATGACTTCAACTTGTCGTCTGCTTTTTCCCAAAGACATGCAATATTTTTTGTGTCATCCGACTGTAGATACTGGCCAGAAAGTACAGGACCCAGAAATTAAAGAAGCTCCAAATTCCCATGCAGTGGTGGGATATGATCTCATACTGCAGTGTAAAAACCCCAAGAACTCCCACCAAGAGATGTCCTTCTCCTGGCCAGTACCAAGACAACAACGGTTGGTAAGTATACAGTATAGTAAAGTTCACATTATGTGATAGAGCTTGATGTTGTGAAGAATTTACGTGAACCACTGGAAACTAGGCAGTAATATTTACGCTACTGAGGAACAAAGGTACTGTACTTGTTAATACACATAGGCACGTTCAGTTCTACTTAGAATATATATTGAATTGTAATTAAGTTTCAGAATCATTGGCAATCTATGTACTGTATTCTATTCTAAAACCTTCAGATAATACACTTAATTGGTTGACCATCCCTTTCCCTTACCCCAAATGTGTACAGTACTCAGTTCTGCAGACCCAGCTCCATCACTGCTAGGCAATCTATGACCAGCGGAGGATGAAATGTAGACTTGTACTTTACTGGAACGGTTATGATTTTGAACCAGAGAAGAGATTGTTTAACAGGAATAAAATAGAGTAATGTTTATGAAGATTCTGCTCCACATGATGTGCGTAAGGGAAACTAGATATTAAAAATGTATTAAATCAAATTATAGAACTTTCTAATTTCCAACATATAAAATATACAGTATTTGTGTATGCTGTACAGTACTATATACACTACAATAGAGTATTGAAAAGTGATGCTTCCTAATTCATATTCCTGAAATGGGATAAGATATCGCAATTAAACAAAGACATAACTACAGTGAACTTTATTCTTAATTCTGACATAGTTCTCCACATAATCATACTGCTGCTGATACTCAAGCCATTTTTTATGCCATCATGCTAGAACTCTGTGTCTTGTTGAAACCAATTCCTCACAGGCTCACAGCTTTCTTGACTCCCAATGTTCAAAGAGAAATATCACCCTTGAAGATGGTTCATAAGTTTAGGGAATAAATGGGAATCTGACTGAGCTCCTCCGGGCTGCATGGACCAAGACATTGAAACCAAGGCAACAAATTGCTTCAGTCATTAGTCAGTATTTTGGGAACCCATAGTGCACAGCCGAGATTAAAAAAAATAGCCTGTACCTGCTCTCGTGAAATGCCATTACCCTGTATTGGTATGGTAGCCAGTGTTTGCTGAGATATGTGGCACTATGTGGTTCATCATACAGTTCTGCATAGCCAGTATCTGCAGTAGCCACATGTATAGCTCTATGGTGAACAGAACTCACACGTGCACTTTCATCAACATACACAGCTTCTGTTATATGGTAGCAAGAAACTCAGATAAGTTGATTCCCAAAGTTTTATCACAAAGGACTTTATCAAAGGAATGGCTCCTCTGATAATGTCCTTCATGACAAAACGTTAGGAGTAAAGTTGTCTCTCTGAGTCTATATCTCTTTTGCTACCATTTAACCAAAGCTGTGTATGTTAATGTTTATGTATGTGTGGTTACAGTATTATTATTCATTAATGAATATAAGAGCAAAGCATATACTGTATTGTATAGTGGAAAGCTCTGAGCTCGTTACCCTCAGGGATAATATTTTATTTTATTTACATCTACTACCATGGAAATAGTTGAGTTATAAGCATGCTTCAAAAATCTGTTGTAATGAGTTCATATATACCAAGTGTGTTACTTGCAAAACCAAGTTGTGGTGGAAATGTGAGGAAAGATATACTGTAGTGGTTGCTGAATGTAGCAAAAAGGGCACAGTTAAATTATATCTACAGTATTGACAATTTTGCTGAAATATGGACACAGCATCAGCATTCCCAGAAGAAAACCGCATCTGATTCCGGTGCAACCTTGTCCTTGACGGATCTTGTGAAGCAGTGTGATTTGTTTCCTACAGTTTGGGAAGCTCTACTGACTCTTCACACCTCTAGTATCCACTTGTGAAGTAGAGTGGTCATAATACGCTGAGACATGTCAAGACATAGCTTCGATCAACAATGTTGATTGAATGCTTGTCTGGATTGTGCATGCTCAGCATGCATTGCCAGAAGGTGTTAGATGGAAAAAAGCCTTCATTGAAGAAGTGATTGATTGTTTTGGAGCCGATGAGCGCTGCCTGCAGTATTATATAACTATCCCATGCATTGCTGTGCCTGCGTTACAACCATTTCTGTTGTCCATAATTAATTCATTGCTCTGTTCTGTCTCTTTATTCCCCCCAGCTTAGAAACATAGATGATAATGATGATCAGTACTCGAACCCTTGACATGTTGGTGAGAGATACACACTTTACCGTTGTACTGCCACTTTTCAGTAAGTCAGACTATTTATCCCCCATCATCATTTACCATAACAATACAGGAGAGTATAAAGTTTCCAGAGTTGAGGTCCCTGTGTTAGTGTCTTGTCAATAACCCCACAAGATGACTGTAACAGTTTCAGTACTGTATCTTAATTTAGTTTAGTTTAAATGTCTTTATATACTGTATGTATTTAATTCATTTTGCTTTTGGTTGAATTTTAAGGCTGCTCAGGACATAAAAAGGTTTCTATAGTCACTGAACCCAAAATAACATTATGAGAAATACATACAAAAATTTGCAGCATAAATCAAAATTTGTCCTTAAATTTTCAAGTTTTTATACCATGAAATTTAGCAGATTGATCAATAAATATGAAAGCTGACAGACATCAGTAAATAAGTAAGTTGACAGACACCATTAAATAAGTAAACTGACAGACACCAGTAAATAAGTAAGCTGAAAGACACCAGTAAATAAGTAAGCTGACACATCAAAGTAAGTATATTAATAGTCAAGTAGACCCTTTCTGTGGCTACAGTGATATCACACACACACACACAGCATACATCAAAATATGCACTACCATTCAGAGTGGTTTTTCTTTTCTGTTTGGTCTTTCTACTTCCAATATTTTTTTTTTCTTACTCACTTATCATCTGTGTCACTTGTGAGTTTACCAGTTGTCGAGGTTGTCAGTCACCATCAGTAGGTACTCTGCCTGAGCTGACTTTTGGACATGTGCCATTGTTGGTTAGCCCAGATTTTAAATGACTTCTATCTCCCCAAGAGTAAAATTTGTATAATATGCATTCTTCCTCCAATATGTCTGTCACTGTCTCACTTATCTTGTAAAGCAAATGCCAGTTCAACTTCCAGAATTCTTTAATAATTTTTTCCAAGAGTTGTTGCTGGGTCTTTGTATGCTAAAAATTCTATAGGTGTTATATGCTGTATACAAAATATTTGTAGATGGTTTTTTTTACTCCCTTGCATCTAACTTTATCATTTTACAGGAAGTGAGTGACAAGGCAACTGATGTCTATCTGAATATGACATGCTCTTCAGCCGTTTATAAGAATAGTAAGAGCAACAATCCTGCCACAGAACACTTGGTAAGGTCTTCTTCAAAAAAGAATGACGACCTGCTAATGGGAGGGAACTGTGACTCGAATTCTTCACCTGTGGATCCCCTCGAGTCTGATAGGTAAGTAACTGAGTACTGTAAGATGTGTTGTACCTTCAAGAAAAAGTATAAGAAATGTAGAAATATATTTTGTGAAACATATACATTATTTTATGACTCTTCACTTATAAGAGAACATTTACATTCAATAGCATATTGAGTTAAATTAGATTAATAAACCTAAAAGTCACCTTTACTGTAGTTACACAGAATGTACAAAAAACATACAAATTTGTTATTGTAAATAATAATACAGTATTGGATTCCATCTTGCCAACCAGTTATGAAGCAGTAGGGAGCTTGGACACCTTTACTCATATTTCAGCCAAAGTGTGACAGTAAAGGTGAATTTTTATATACTTGTATATATTTTACAGTACTGTACTGGATTGATAATTAACATGAATTTGCCTATCTCATTCTGTAGCATGACCTTAAAAGAGCCAAAAACACTGACTGACAACATTGTAGGAGCTAAGGAATATACTAGTGAAGATGCCATGGTCGTTGAGACTCATGGAAACTTAGGTGACAGCCAGAACCTCAGTGAGAAGCCACAGAAGAGTTCAGATTATGTCAACATTCAGAATATGAATAAGAAGTAAGATATGGAACCCTCAGAAGTCACTTGATGCCAAATTATCAACTTTTAAATTTCAGGTGAGGTGGCAGTATGTGGAGCCACAGTTACCATATACTGTATACAGGCATACAAGTCCATCTGCCACAGTAGTTGACCTCCAAATTTTCAGCTCACAATTTGTGTTTATGCCAATACTAACCTTTTAAGTCTACACCCAGAATGGTTAGCATAAGTGTATACTGTGTCTAACTGTCTATCTACTTGCCACCTTGACCATGTTCAGACACACACCCTCAGACTAAACATGTAGTCACCACTTTACTGATTCATTATAATGTTATTTTACCCTGTGATATATATTATATACAATTCAGTTATTATAGTCAGCGTTTATATTTATAATATGTACAGTATCAGTACAACAGACATAATTACACAAGTGTCTGGATGCAAGACTAGGGTGCCCATCACCTCGCCTGGGTTACCAAGCCAACACAACAAATTAAACTGACATCTAAAGTCACCATTAATTTATAAGTCTTAATTTCTTATCATAATTTAATTTACTCCTTAAACTATGATTGCTGCCACGTGTTTACAGTCCAACAGTAATGATGCGCTGTATGTAAATTTAAGACAGCCTCCCTAACTTTAATCTCAAGGTTTGTTCTTACAAACTTGACCCAGAATCAAATACGTACAGTATGTTGTTTTAATTTTTTATTAACTTAATTAATATTTAAGTCATAACTTTTTTACAGTATTTATTTTTGTATGTGGTAATCTGAAGACTGAATGACCCACTCACTATATACCCTGTTTGCTCTGAAGCTCAGCCTATGTGAATTCACTGAACACATCAATCTTCAAGAACACAGCATTGGATGGGGTTTGCTGTGTATGATAAATGTCTTTGATATCAATGTCTTATTACTGGTAGTTTTAAGCTGGTTTTAAAGTAAAACACTTTAAACCTTAAAAGCCTTGTAAGGTTTAGGTACAGAAAAAGAAAAATTAGATAATTTGGTCATATTGGAATAATATCAGTAAATATTAATGGGCAAAGTCGAGGGTAAGAGGGCCAGGGGAAAGCAGAGGCTGGGATGGATGAATGAAATTAAAAATGGGATCTCCAGAGAGATACAAAACCTTAGAGGATTCGTAAAAACAACCCAAGAACGTTTAGAGTGGAGAACTGTGGTTGTCAACCCTCAGATAAGAGGACGGTACTCTGATTGATTGAAGGTTTAGGTTCAGTATTTTATTAGATATTTTGGTACACTGTGTACAGTAATTCATGCTATAGTTTTAGTATTTTCTTTATAATCCTTATGCTCTGGTTATCACGCATTTGCCTCCATCTATTGAGGATAAAATCTTTAACCTACAAATTAACAATAACACATTTTCTGTAATCAGACATATCTAGTTGCCTCAACAATTGCAACCCCAGTTGCAATTTCAAATTCTGTGTCATAACTGTACTAAGGAATAACGAAGTCTCTGGTGCACTCTAAGATTGAGAGAGAACGTAGGACTCAGATGTCCTGAAGCGAGAGAAAACGGACTCCTATGACGGGGCACTCAAATAAAGAAAGCATAGCTACATGTTTTGTGGACTACCTGTACATCACTTTGTAATAAACCTAGTCATGCCTATGTGTGTTTCTGATAATTACCATAACATTATATCTTTAGTGGATCTGAATGAAAGTGGTTGTACAAACACAAGCACTCAGACTGACAGACTTGACAAGTTTTACCAACCATAAAGACAGTTGAAGCTTTAATCATCACTCACAATGGATCTTGAATATTCCAACTGTAATCAGACATATCTAAGTTGCCTCAACAATTGCAACCCCAGTTACAATATCAAATTCTGTGTCATTACTAAGGAATAACTACTACAGGTACTAGCTCTATTATATTATGTACTATATAATAAACTTGTATCTGTAGTTCATACCCTGTAATGTGTACAGTACTGTACTATATTGTGTTATGTTACAGTACTGTATTACAAATATTGTGTTGTTTTCATGTACTGTATATTGTACAGGTTCCCGAGACGCAATATGTAAATTAGGTGACTATCAACCTAAAATAATGATATTTTTAATAATAAAAATACCATCGTCTTCAGTATTCTAATACCACTAAAAGCTGTTACTAAATAAAACTCCTATTAAAACACTCATTTCCGTCTTGGTTTATTATTCCAATGCTGATGTTTCCTTTATGATCAATCAGTCGGACTATTATCCTCACATCTGATGGCTGGGTGCCACAGTTCTTCACGCTAAATGTTTACTGGCTGTTTTTACCAACCATTTATAATAAAAACATATGATGGAGGTTTGGTAGTACAGCCCTTAAGCGCGTATCTGTCTACCAAGGGTTCGAACCTCGGACAGACACGTGTGACCCTCATTACCAAACATAATCTCGGGGAACTGGATGTAATAAATATGTACCACCCAGTTATCACTAGGTGAGCTTAGGCTCTCAATAATATTACTCAACTCTGTATCTGTATTTTTCGGCTAAATAAACTGTGAGCGAACTACCCCAATCCCTCACCTCAAGAGTCAACAGGGAACATGAGCTATAAGACTATCAAAACGGAGACTTTAATATCGTCCAACGTAGATCAGTGTGGGGGGGGGGGTCTGGAGGACGCGTGTGGGGGATCTGGAGGTCCATGTGTGTGTGTGTGGGAGGGTCTGGAGGACTGTGTGTGTGTGTGTGGGAGGTCTGGAGGACCGTGTGTGTGTGTGGGAGGGTCTGGAGGACCGTGTGTGTGTGGGACCGTGTGTGTGTGTGTGAGAGGGTCTGGAGGACCGTGTGTGTGTGGGGGGTCTGGAGGACGTGTGTGTGGGGGGTCTGGAAGACTGTGTGTGGGGGGTCTGGAGGACGTGTGTGTGGGGGGGGTCTGGAGGACCGTGTGTGTGTGTGGGGGTCTGGAGGACGGTGTGTGGGGGGTCTGGAGGACCGTGTGTGGGGGGGGTCTGGAGGACCTGTGTGTGTGGGGGGTCTGGAGGACCGTGTGTGTGGGAGGGGTCTGGAGGACCGTGTGTGTGTGTGGGAGGGTCTGGAGGACCGTGTGTGTGGGGAGTCTTGAGGATGTGTGGGGGAGGATCTGGAGGACGTGTGTGTGTTGGGGGTCTGGAGGAGTGGGGGGTCTGAGGTGTGTGTGTGTGGGGGGGTCTGGAGGACCTGTGTGTGTGGGGGGTCTGGAGGACCGTGTGTGTGGGGGGTCTGGAGGACCGTGTGTGGGGGGTCTGGAGGACCGTGTGTGTGGGGGGTCTGGAGGACCCTGGAGGACGTGTGTGTGGGGGTCTGGAGGACCGTGTGTGGGGGGGGTCTGGAGGACCGTGTGTGGGGGGGTCTGGAGGACCGTGTGTGTGTCTGACCGTGTCGGGGGTCTGGAGGACCGTGTGTGTGGGGGGGTCTGGAGGACCGTGGTCTGGGGGTCTGAGGACCGTGTGGGGGGTCTGGAGGACCATGTGTGTGGGGGGGGGCTCTGGAGGACCGTCAGTGTGTGTGTGTGTGTGTCGGAGGGCTCTGGAGGAGCGAGGGCTGCCAGGCAGCGGCGGAGGTGGTGGTGTTGCTTGCTGCGGCTGTAGCTAGAAGAAGAAAGAGGTCACCGTTGTTGTTGTTGTTGAGATTGTCGGACCATAGTCCGACACGGGCCTTTGCCTATAGGCGGCCCGTTTGGTGGTCCCGGCTGGAGCTCCTGGAGCAGCCAGACCGGATTGGGTTTGGAGGTGGTCCTACCTGCAGATTTGGAAGGATACTGCAGGTTGCAAGTGTGAGCGGACCCCCGACAGTATTACTGTCGCCATTGTGACGTAGGTGTGTCGTCTGCATTATTTTGTTGTATATTACTGACTGCGACTTTAGAATTACATAATAATGCAAAAAACTTGAGCCAGACAACTACACGTATTTGTATGTTTCCTTCAAAACCTAAAATGGAATAGTAAGACGTTTACTCGATAATGTTCTTTCGCACAGATGAAAAAACGTGGGATTTATCATTTAAACTTAGCTAAGCTCCGTTGACCGCCTCCTTCCTAGCTGAGACATTATTAGTCATTTGTACAAGCGGCGGTGATTCATTAGTTCCGTTTAGTGAACTTTGTTATTTAGCAGCTGTTACGACCGTGTCGAACTTTTTTCTATTTTTTTATATATAACCTGCTCCCATGTTCCATATTATTCCTGTAATGATGTGTTAAATTTACTATTATATATTCTAGTCACCTTACCCTGTGCTGTTAAGGTTTTAACTGTCATTATTTGTTCAAGCCCATCTTATTTCTTTATTTAGTATTGTAACCAGCATTCTTTGTTCTCTAACGACCATCTGCATCGTTAAACAACCCACCGGCGGGTCGCGTGGCGGCAGCCGACCTTATATATAGGACCCACCAACTGACGGAGTTAGTTCAGTCCTCTTGTCATACAGTCCACATCCTTTGAGTGTCACTTGTTTCTTATACTTAATTTATTTGTGTTGTTCCTGTCACCACCAATGTGGTATATCTATGTGAGTACCTATTTAAGTCTCTATTTATGTCCATCAGTATTTGCTTAGATACATTTAAGTAATTCAGTGTTGTTTCACGTTAGTTAATTTCAGTGATAGTTTTTATATGTTTATGCAGTGTTAACGTAATCCAATGCTTTATTTTTTATTCTTTTGATGTTTCGATGTTTAGTATCATTTGTCTTAAAAGTTTCGATGGTGAATCAATTTGTTGTGACAGCCTACGAGGCTCTTTATTGTGTTAATATTTAATTAATTAATTTCTTAAGGGTTTGGTTTGGTTACGCCTAGAACCTGGATATTTAAGTAAATTAAGAGACCCCTGAAGATGTGAATTACACGAAAGCGCTTGGGAACTTCGTGTTTTCTTCTTTCCTTGTGGTTATCAGCATATACCTAGATCACTATAATAGAATTCTTTAATGCTGAGACAATAGTCTACTTAGCATTAAAAAATTGCATCGATGACATCATACATTACCTGTGACGTCAGAAGTAAGTTTGGACTACGCCAACAGATTACGCTATTAATGGGGTATCTGGCATCTATACGCCTACGCTCGATTCAGTTATTTTAAGTCGAACTTTCCTGTCTTCTGTCTTTGGTGTTTATGATAGTGACCAATGGTGGTGTGTGCACTTCTCATAGTTATGTCCTGGGTTCGAGTCCCAATCCTACACCCACATGGAAGGTTTTATCCAGTGTGGCACTACCAATTACAGGTTTCCTGAACGGCTATGCAGATAAATGATGAATTATATCCTAATCAATAAGTCAGCGTACAGTCTTCATATCTGAGGGTTGGTGACCACAGTTCTCCACTCTAAACGTTTTTGGGCTGGTTTTTTTTTTACCAATTCTACAAGATTTTGCATCTCTTTGAGTACCCAGTATTCAATTTCATTCATTCATCCCAGTTTTTGTCTCCCCCCTATTAACGTTTATTACACTGACAGTATCCCAAAACAAAGCAGTACGCACCTAACATGTTTCCAAGAATTACTACACCCTTTGATTCCTTTATTTATAAGTTGAAATAATAAGGGTTTGGTTAAATTAGCTTGATTATTTTCTTCGTTTTAATTGGTAGTGTTGAGGTTGTTAGGTTAGATTGGCCAGGGATGAGATTGACCCGTTATAGTACTGTACTACCGTAACTACCCCTCGCAGCCTGGCGCCATAATAACAATTCCTTCTATAACTATGAGCCAACATCTCACGCAACTCCTCCTTGATACATTGCTCTATTAAACACCAGGTATTTAATTGGACTCCCGCGTGATACGACCAATCTCCTCGGTGTCCAATTACGTAATAGCCAGTTGGTAATTGGTGGGATACTAATGCAAGTCCAGAGACGATGCTGACACACGCGGCATGACGGCCCACACCAGTAACTGCGGCACACCATGCAACCTTCTCGTTACTGTAATTGTTTGTTCTTATTCTTCTTGCTTTACTGTGTACGCAAACCCAGGACGTTGCTTCTCCGTCCTGCACTGTGTAGCTTAATTATCTGACTCCTGGAATGTGTCTAAAAACGCCCTTCTTTGGCCCCCCGCAAAAAAACAAACACTATAATAATAAAACAAATAGAAAAAAACTGGAGTTCTGGGCAACACCATATGATAACAATATACTTTGTTTTATGTTAACATATCTTATAAACCATAACCTCGCTATTTTAGTAATGTTTAGCTCATACAAAGTCTGGTCCATGATATATGCCAGAGACTGTCAGTTGATTGAAAATGTTCAAAGAAGGGCCATCCACTGCGGCACCTCAGATACCCACAAGGATTAGAAAGCCTGCAGTTGCCTAACTTATACTATATACTGGTAAGAGGTGACTTGTCTATAAGCATCTCAAAGGGCATTACTGAGTAGAATGTCCATACCCTATGGAACTGGTGGATGCCCGCCCCACCAGGGGCCACAGCTGACACGTAAGGTTGAAGAAGCCACAGGTCCAGAAAACTGTGAGGGCAAACCTTTTGGGAGGAAGAGTTGTGAAATCTTTGAACAACCTGCCAGGGAGTGTTGTGACAGCACCAAGTGTGAGCTGTTTAAGCAGATTTGACCAACACTGGAGCAGGTACAGAAACATTTTGGAGCCGGTACATGTCCAGTACTTAGCAACAGTGTGTAACAGAGACGTGACCGATCGCCCAAGAGGCTAGTAAGAGGCCGATCAGTGATGAAGATAAAGTAGACAACGTAAGGAGCGTTGCTACAAATTCTCCTCTCGTCTTTATGAGCGAATGGAAGAAATTAATTAGAAAACTGATAAGTGGCGAAAATTATAAAAAAAATACGAAATACGTATGGGGATTAAATTTCAACATGGAGAAAACATATTATGATAATCATACATCAAAACGGATTATTAACCAAGGACATACTAATTATAAGACGAGATAGAGGTAATTGATGAAGCAAGGCACACAAGCAGGAGATTACTTTACAGAAAACGTGACCAGCGGAGACTGAGGTAAAATATTTTAATTGTGATAAAAACGCCGTAGTTACTATTATGTAAAAAATAACTAATGTTTATTGTGCGTCGCGCGCGGGGGTGTGTGTGTGTGTGTGTGGGGGGGGTTATTTTTTACTTCTTTACTTTTATCTTCTTCGTTACTGATAGATATTATTTGTGTCTCTTCTTAAATAACTCTGCCAGCCTCACACGCGACCGTTCTCTCTCCTGTTCTCCATACTCACCCCCGAAATCTCCCTCCCCCCTCCTTCTCTCCCCTCCATGTTAAATTCAAATTATTGCGACATATATAATGACATCCAGCAAACAGGTTTATGTTAAAAAATAATAATAAATTAAAATAGAAATAAACACAGCCGGTTAATCCCGTGTTATTGTTATTATTCCAACTGAAAGATTAATTAAGAAATGACGATGTGCCGCCATTGAAGTCATAAATACGCCTTACGAAAAATGAATTTGAGTCGTTCATATCTAACTTTTCCGATAAGTATTATTTACGGTGTGATATTTTCTTATTGTGTGTGTGTGTGTGTGTGTGTGGAGGAGACAAGGCCCTACCACTGCCATCAAGGTCAGTTGCCATAATACTGAGGTATGCGACAGCGCCTCACACTATGTCAACAATGAACCTGTTACCAAGGCAACTCTGGTACAAGCGATGCTCTTTATTTCCCGTGTTGCATTTGTTTTGTTATTGGAAGTCAAAATAATAAATAGTGTCGATACAGCCTTGAGTATTCCACTAAATCATTCTCGTGTCAATAAACATATCTGTACAGGGGCGGATCCAGGAATATCAAAAAGGGGAGGGGTTGGGTCCAAGAACTTGAGGGTGGGGGGACATGACAAGTACAGCAAGCATACCCCATTGGATCCACCCCTGCTGTAACTCACTTAACATGAAGAATTAAACTGAGATTGTGTCCACTACCTTCCCACTCCACTCTGATCAGTTAGGAGGAGAAAACTATGAGAAGACCCTCAGAGATTTTTTTTTACACTGGAGAATAAGTTTAATATCTTACCAGGCAGAGATATAGTGAAGTATAAAGTAAAAGAGTTTCTCCTTACTGTGATATTTTATAATTCTGGTGTCGAGAAAATTGCTAACCTCTCGTGATCATTATATCAATTACTCTGCTTAAGAATTATTAGTTCAATTTGTTTAACAGTATAATTTGCATGCCTTCACAACGTATAAACGCCACCAGCTTAGGAACAGCCGACATACTTACATTCCTGTGTAATTTGAGAATATTTAAAAAGCTATTTGAGATAATAATAGTAATAAGGTCTTGAGCATTTACAATATATATCAAATTCTTGGAATATATATAAGAGGAAGATGTAGTGGGCGAGTAAGGTGTCCAACAGAGGGCGTGGAATGGGAGGAATAATGGGGAATCTTACCTTCTAGAACCGATTTTAAGCTATACTGAACTACACCGATTTAGCTCAGATTTAGCTGATTCCTGTCATAATCTGATCGTCATATATTACTTCCCCGATTCAACTTCTTTCCTACTTTCCCGATTTAGTTACTTTCCTACGATTTAATTCACTCTATTGTACTTACCGTCGACAGGTGACATGGTATGGCGCCAAACATATCAATCAGCTGCTGGCAGGGCTCGTGGAAGGAGGCAGAAACGACATTACTGACCCAAGCGATTACCAATTTCTTGACACTATTTCATCCTTTCAATCATAATATACTTGATGAAAATTTAATATGGGAGAAAATTGGGTAACTGGTAATATACCTTGATAACTGGAGTAATCAATATGTGTATAACGTGTACATTTAGGATGGGGCCTTTCCTATACATTCAAGTATTACTGCAAAGGGAATCCAGTTCAGCCCCTCCTCTCTGGCCACGGGGGGGGGGGTCAGGAGAGGAGGGTTTTAGCGCAATCTGATTAAGAGAGAGAGAGAGAGAGAGATAGGGGGTACACAGTCTCTCTCTGTTATGGCTAAAGTGACCTTGAACGATCAGCTGATGTCATCATAAACAATAGGATCCAATTCCATTATCACGGGCGCTCTTTTTTACAGCCTCTATCCCCAGCCCCCTCCTCCTCCTCCCCGTCACCCTTCTCCTCCTCCTCCTCCCCTACCTCCTCCTCCCCCCCCTACCTCCCACCTCGTCTATATTAACAATGTTTCTCTCACGCGAATCCCGACCCAGTGTGACGGAGATGCGGCCACTAATCTTATCTACCACGCCAACCAATCCTGCCGCGCCTGTCTGCCTGTCTGCTTGTCACCTCATTTGTTCCCCAGGAGACACAACCAACTCGTTTTAGTCATCAACCTCTTACCCAACCTTACCCCACGATGACCTATGAGTGTAGAAATAGGTCAGCTTGGGTTAGGTTAGATTAGGTTAAGTTTGGTTAGGTTAGATTAGGGTTTAAATCATACTTGACGTAATGAAGGCTTTGTAGTTTATGCTAGGTTACGTTAGGTTTGGTTAGGTTAGGTTATCTCGTATACTGGCCTTGTTCCAATAGACATAGGGTGATGTTTGTGTGTTCTGGAGCGGAGGACTATTACAATTTTCCTGTACCTCTGAGGAAAAGAAAGTCTTCCTACCCCTCACATCCCGTCTACTCCCCTCTCTTTTCTACTCCTTATTTCCCCTACCACACTCCCATCAACCCCACACCCCACACTTCCATCAAATCCCCACACCCTCATCAACCCCCACACCCCTCATCAAACCCCACACTCCACACCCTCATCAACCCCACACCCTCATCAATCCCCACACCCCACCCCCATCTACCCACGCCATATTTTACACGGGGCAGCTATTCAAGATCCTACCTGGGCAAACAAAAAGACTCGCATCACGCGTCGCCTTTGATGCTAGATGGACCGGACACTGCCTGTGAATAGCGAACGACGCCATAATCGACCCTCTGAGAAGCGCCTGCAGTTTAACGCAACCAATTCTTTACCGGCACAGACTAAGCTTGAGAACCTGTGCATCATATAGGCTTTAATATGGGAGACTAAGCTTGAGACCGGTACATCATACTCTTAAGACTTCTGCATCCTACGCTTTCATAGGAGATAAGGCAGACTAAGCTTAAGACCTCTCCATTTTAAGCTTTAATAGGACATCCTAAGTTTAAAACCTCTCTACCCTAAGCTTTTATAGGACAGACTAAGCTTCAGTAATCATCGCTTGGGTTGATTAAATACAGGGTGTAATGGTTGTCTTTATTGTGATAACTTTGGAGCCCTGTATAGATTATCTACACCAGCTTATTTCACCTGAAGATTAACCACCCCAACGCTAACTTAACCTCTCTCTCTCTCTCTCTCTCTCTCTCTCTCTCTCTCTCTTGCCCATTTTTATCAAAATTTCCTCACCATTTCTGTCGTTTATCAATAATTTCCTTAACATTAATTCCATATATTTCAAAATCTTCTCTTTGTTTTTTTCAAGTTCATTTTTATCATCATTTTCCTCTGCCTCCGAAAGCGGCCAAGTGAGAGAGAGAGAGAGAGAGAGTCAATTACAGTCTCAGGAAGGTCAACAGTAATAATTCTGTCACGTTTAAACACTGAGGAGGAGGAGGAGAAGGAGGAGGCTTGGTGGTCATGTTTACATCTGATGGAGTTCTTAGCTCCTCCTGTAGGGCCGTGAACTCCTCCTGTAGGACCGTGAGCTCCTCCTGTCGGGCCGTGAGCTCCTCCTGTCGGGCCGTGAGCTCCTCCTGTCGGGCCGTGAACTCCTCCTGTAGGGCCGTGAACTCCCAGGACAAGCCCTAAATAAACACACCCCCTCCCCTCCCCCTCCTCCAGGACGTAATCTGGCTATGTACCTTATAAATCAGGGCAGCAGTCATTGTGGCGGCCATCGCTCACCACCCCGGCCACACGCAGAGGCCCTCACCCGCCTCCTGCATCTTACTCCCTTACCTAACAAATTGTAGCCGCAGGAGTAGTAGCAATGGCGTTGGGAAATACATGTAGCACCCACAAACACACATACACACACATATACACACATACACACACTGTCGAATCCTACACGGGCTCCAAATTGCAATCCTCGGACAAATGAAAGCCGTGCTGGCAGTTACATGCTATTGCAATTAAATACATGGCCCCCCTAATGGTTCCCGACTCGTCACGAAGGTAGCCATCTCCATCACACACACCCACACACACGCACATCCCTCTCTCTCTCCCACCTCTGATACACCTCCCCCTTCCCCTCACCTCTGTCCCACCCTCCCCTACCATTCCCTGTTATCGTTGGTGGCCATAAAAGGGGATGGAGAAGAGGTAGGAGGGTCACACGGGTCGCTGGTGGCCGTGTGTGTGGTGAGGTGAGGGTACAGAGTGTGGGTGTGACTCTCTCGCGCCTCATCAGCTCACCAGTGTGTCGGGACCACTCCTGACGGCTGCACGTATTCTCTGTGCTCTTCTGCGCCACCGTCCGTCTGCCATTCGGGGTCGTCGCTTACCCCCCCCCCTCTCCTACAGTGCCAAGACCTTATATAAAACCCTCCTAACGCGAAACACTCCGTCAGCGCCTTCGTGTAGTTCCCCCCCCCCCTCCATGCCATCTCAAATAACTCAGTGTTTTGAAAGTACACGAATTTTATTTTATTATTTTTTGAGTTGGAATACAAGTTTTGCTGGACAACATAACCTCCTGTGACGTAGGTGTTGCGTGTTGATGTGTTTCTCTCCTGTTTGTTATACATAGTGAGGAAGAAGAGAAGGAGTGTTGTTGGGGCGTATATTGAATGTGTTTTGTGTTGCATGGAGTGTTAGGGGGAGCAGAAAGAGATTATCATGTGTGTGTGTGTGTGTGTGTGTGTGTGTTGACAACCCCTCTCCCAGTCAGTTAGTTAATAAGTTAAAACCCTTCCTTACATCACCACTTGATCATTATATATCACACATCATCACTTATAACACTCATCATACTCTAGTTAAATAATCATCATACTTCACCCATAGAACATTATATCATACCTGTGGTCATCATACTCGACTGTTGAAACGTCATGCTGGTCTTAGAGTCTAATGATGTAGTTATCTTTCCTTGTGTGTGTGTGTTTCAAGGTCGTGTTGGTAGCTTTTGTTTTGATGGTGATTGGGATTATTTACTGTTTGTGTTGTGGTGTTTATAAAGGGTTGTGTTGTGGTGTTTATAAAGGGTTGTGTTGTGGTGTTGATAAAGGGTTGTGTTGTGGTGTTGATAAAGGGTTGTGTTGTGGTGTTTATAAAGGGTTGTGTTGTGGTGTTTATAAAGGGTTGTGTTGTGGTGTTTATAAAGGGTTGTGTTGTGGTGTTTATAAAGGGTTGTGTTGTGGTGTTTATAAAGGGTTGTGTTGTGGTGTTTATAAAGGGTTGTGTTGTGGTGTTTATAAAGGGTTGTGTTGTGGCGTTCTATTTATGTTTACTACCCGTGTTTGGTTTAGGTACCTAGGATTAACCCCTAATAACTTATCCCTGCTAGGATTATTCTGACATCCTAGCAATTATATACTAGTTATGACTAATCCAAGATTTTATATACTTGCTGTGACTGACACTAGCATCCTAGCTGTTGTATTCTAGGTGTGAGTAGTCCTAGCATTATCCTAGCAACTGTCTACTATGAGCTAGGATTATTTTATGACTTAGGGTTATATTGTGAATCAGGATTAACAGTCTAACCCTAACCTAATGCCACTCCACTTTCTGATTCCCCCAATGATTCGGTTGCAATTTATTTATGATTCAAGACTTAAGTGTTATCCTATGAATTATTTAATCTACGTCGAATCATCTGTACCCCACCAAAAGGTTATGATTCGGTTAGGATTCGGTTAGGATTCAACTATGATTCGGCTGTGATTCATATTATCCTCCCCCCCCCCCACTACCAGCTTATCATAGATCTATAACTATGATTTAGGTGTTTGATTCTACTGTTGTGATTCAGCTATGATTCGGACTCAATTCGGCTATGATTCACACACCTTCCCCTTCTCGCCTCACCCACCCGTACTGTCATTACTGGGCTGTGATTATAACCCAGGGCCCCTTACTAATACCCGGCGTCTGTGATATAAAAAGCTTTCACAGATCTTCTTACAGTCTGATGGGTACCAAGTTCTGATGGGCCCCAAGTTCTGATGGGCCCCAAGTCCTGATGAGTTGTTAAGGAGATGACAGTGTTATATGCAAAACCTCCATATAACGAACTGTACGGTAGAGGATAATCCGTTAAATCGAAGTTCGTTATATGGAGGTTTCACTGATAACGAACTGTAGGGAAGAGGGTAGTCCATTAAATCGAAGTCCGTTATATTAAGCTTTCACTGTATTCTTAATTTCTGATGAATTTTTCGTTATCCGGTTAATTGAGAGTTGTGCCCCGTTTATCCGCAAATCGGTTAATTTTTTCAATGTTGTCTTACCCTGTCCGGATAACCGAGGTAAATTCGCTTTTGTTCGTAATGTGTTCATTTTTTCTTGTACTGTCCGGTTAAGCGAGAGATATTGTGTTGTTATTTGTGATATGGATAACTTTTCTTCTCTCTCTCTCTCTCTCTCTCTCTCGTAACATCATGTGAAATATATAATCAATATCTCAGTAAAAAAAAACACACAATTTTAAGTATTCTCAAAAACTTGTTTCCAGAGTGACCTAACTTGAACCCGAGTGTCAAATAAGGTCAAGGACTGGTCGTAAATGTGTGTGGGCTCAACACTTAATGACCCCTGGTGACCTAGCGCACCTGTTGACCTCCCTTGATTACCTAGAACACCCGGTGACCTGATTTGATTACCTAGAACACCTAGTGACCTGATATGATGACTTTGAACACCTGGTGATCTGGCCAAATGATTCAGAACACCTGATGACCCACCCTAATGACCTTGAATCCAATGGGGTGACTCCCTGATGAGGCTGGCGTCAGGATGAGGTACGGAGAGGGCGAGGATCTGGACGAGGTCAGCTTAGGTCGCGGAGGGGAAGAGGTCAAAGTGGCAGACGGACCCATCTACTACCGGGTTAACGATGACAACACTGGCCCGGAGCTCTTTATGGAGGTGAGTGGCAACCCTGTTTTTGTTGACATCCTTACACACGCAATCCCTTCACCCTACTTGACCTCTTCTGACGCCTTCGAATCATATGTTTAGAATCTTTGTTGACCGTTTATGATATCTTTATATTTTTTGACTGTTTCTAGCATTTATATTTTAGTTTTGACAGTTTGTGGCATTTTTATTTTTTTTCTTACGTTTATATTTTGTTTCAGGCGTTTATATTTTGTTTCAGGCGTTTATATTTTGTTTCTGACTTTTATAATTTGTTTCTGTCGTTTATATTTTGCTGTTTACGGCTTCTGACCTGTTGATCTTTTCCTAATTACTCACACGTATAGAAATAATGTAGAACTTACTTTTAACATTATTTATACCTTTACAATGTTGAAATGGTACCACGTATTTAGTTCACCTTTATAAACACACACATTAAGGTGATTTTGTACTTAAGGTTAATCCATCATACTCAAGTGGTTAAGCCATCATACTCAAGTGGTTAAGCCATCATACTCAAGGAAAGAGGCGTATGATGGCATAGTCTTGACCTGGCTTAGTCTTGACCTTGATTATTTACCGTTGTTTGTATACCTGCACAGTCTATATACACGCTGGGTCAATGTATACGATGATTTTATTGAACGTACCTGTCTGTTTACCTGTCTGTCTGTCTATCGCTCTCTCTCCCGGTATGAATGTATCTCTCTCTCTCTCTCTCTCTCTCTCTCTCTCTCTCTCTGTATGTCTACCTACTAAGACATGGTCACTGCGTCACTCTCTACGTCTCGTGTCTCATCCTTAAACACGAAAAAATAGTAATATAAATAAAACAAAAGAAGACAGCCATGCGGAACTATACCACCAACAGAGTAGTTCCTTAGCGAGCGACGACTCACAAAAAAAAATAAAAAATAAAGCGCGGGAAATGATGTTGTGTCACGTGACGTGTTGCAGTAATGGCGCCAAACACCGCGAGGGTCAAGTGAACCACTATATTGTCTGTCTCCTAAACGGTTTCATTATTATTCTATTTTGTTTTGGTTCTCTTATTCGTAATTCATTTGTTTTGTTTTTTGTTTTCGGGGGTGGGGGAGATTTTTTCTTTGGTTTGTGGTTATTTTATAATTTTTTTTTAACCTAATCTAAACTAAACCTAACCTAACCTAACCTAACAGAGAGACAGGATCGACAACAATACTCTTGCTCCTAGTTGCGAGCAGGGGAAGAATAGCCACAAATAGCGACCATTAGGCTAGTGTTGGTATTGTTAGCGTGAAGGAATAGATGATAAGGTTTTAGACTGGCCAATGTGTCTCTTAGTCCATTAGCCTATTGTATCTGTGGTGGTAGTGGTGATAGTGGTGAAGGTAGTGGTGGTGGGGGTGATAGTGGTGGTGGTGATAGTGGTAGTGGGGATACTGGTGGTGGTGATAGTGGGGATACAGGTGGTGGTGATAGTGGTGGTAGTGGTTGTGGTGGTGGTGGTTGTGGTGGTGGTGGTTGTGGTGATGGTAGTAATGGTGGTGGTTGTGGTGATGGTAGTTGTGGTGGGGATACTGGTGGTGGTGGTGATAGTGGTAGTGGTGGTGATCATTTTGTCCAGCTTTAGTTTTATAGTTAGTGTTGTGGTAATGTTACGCGGTCACTCTTGGTCTTGGTTGCTGATCCTGGCTGTCTCCGTAACGCAGCGCTAGAGTAACCACTAAGAAATTAATGCTGCCTCCAATACTGACGTCATGAACCACCTGATTGCCTGGGGTGAGGATTCGTTACTATTCTTAACACGTCTTTTTAACCTTTCGTATTGACCTTGACCTCGATCTTGACCTTGAATTAAATACTATAAAAAACTTAGACATGTCATTCTGAGGCTTTGATCAACTGACATGCAAACTTTTAACTGAAATCGGTTCATTAATTCTGAGATATTATTGGTTTAAATACATGGTTCTATTCATACCAGAGTTATATCTGTGGTATTTTGCCCCCGACTGTGATTTTAACCGTGGGAGGATTATAACCATGAGTAGGATTATAACCATGAGTAGGATTATCACCATAGGAAGGATTATCACCATGGCTAAGGATTATCACCAAACATCAGTGTCACCTCGTCTTTGATTATTATCTTCAAGATTATTTAAAAAAAACAACAACAAAACTTTCATTGAATTTTATGCAACGTTCTTAAGGTGCAGTATATGATAGCAACACACGCACAGCCACGCATATAAGAAACCTGTTTTCATTCATTACTGGGAAGACCTCCTCCGCTGTGCCACTGTAAACACGAGAGTTAGTGATCGTTCGTTGTGTGAGTAGTTATCGTTTATGTGACGGTTACTCAAGATAACTATACGATCTACAAGGACGTACTTTATTAATACTTGAGAGGTTAGGTGAGGTTATCCTTTGCCTTACTCAAGTGTCTTAGGGTTGAGGAGGTCTTGGGGGCATTGTTTGTGTTGGTGAAGGTTATTGATCTAATTTTGCTTATAGTTTAGTGATGATTATTGTGATGTGTGGTATTATTGGCTCCCTTCTCCCTCTTCCTTCTTCCTTCTCCCTCTTCCTTCTCCCTTCTTCCTTCTCCCCCTCCCTCCTTCTTTTTCTCCTTCCCTCCTTTCTCTCCTCTCTCCCTCCCCAAATCCTTTCTCCCTCTCTCTTTCCTCCTCCCCTCCCCCCCCCCCTCCTGGAATTACCTATATCACCAAAATCTGTCACATTTCACCAAAATCGCTCATAAAACCCCAAATCCGTCACAGTTCGCCTTCTTAGTAAACAATAAACGCCATTTAGCAATATTGAGGCTGGGTGAGGGCGTCAGGGTCTGAAGGATGAGATAAATTCGGTGGGTTATGGGTCCCTGGCATGAAGTCCCTGTGAATTTAATAACTATTTAATGCACTGTGTTTAAGCTGCTTATTCGTGGGAGTTATTTTTAAACGTTGGTAATATTTAAAGCAATGACGTAATAATAATAATATGGTTCTGTACATTATAACTATATTTTGATAAGCCGAAGTCGCTTCCATACCAACACATTCAAACAAGTTCAGTGCTTTGTTTACAAATTTATAGAACAACAACAACAAAAGCAAACAATAAATAAGCAACAACTCATCCCTTTCTTTAACCAACTATCAGAACTCACACTCTAAAAAAATTACCCTCATCAATTTATAAAACATATAAATTAATTTCTATTTGCCTCAAGAAGTCCCCCTGACTCGTGATTATTTTCTCGTATAAACAGATGACAAAATTGCGTGTGAAAATTCATCAGGGGAAAATGACAACCCTGACAGCCATTGGGTGAATTCGGGTTACCAACATGGCCACTTTTCCCGATAATCAGTAGAAGGTTTATATGTGGAGGGTAACAATTATCTTATTCAGTGTCAGCCAGGAGGCGGTCGAGGGAGGCGGGGGTAGGGGTGTGGTGATGACAAAAAGAACAAAGTCTGCATGATACACCTCCAGTTAGTAATTATTCATATTTCTTCGTTAAATTTTCACTTTTTAAAGATCTAATTTTGTTTTAATCTTGTATTTTATTGAGACTTTATCTTTATATGTTGATTTTTGTAGCGCTGTTTATTAAGTGAATTTTAGTTCCTTTAAAATTGTTATAGTTAGGTTAGGTAATCTACACCCCACCCCCCCCCCCACCCCCCACACACACTACACAGACAAGCAATACGTACCAAATCAAACGAAGGCTTATGATTGGCTAACACGCTAACCAATGAAAAACCCGGGAAATATTACCCCCAGGTGTGTATAATTAAAAAAAATTAACATCAGTGACTACGACGTGAGATTAACATTACCTGTTAATTTAGCAAACATAACACAGGTGATTAATTAGTTTTAACGTTAAGGTTAGAGGGATATATAATTTATAGGCACAGGTGATTTATTTATTGTTTGTACGTCTGTCTGGCAGTGTGGTTAGGTTAGGGTTGGTTGGGTAGGGTAGGATTGGTTAGGTTAGGGTTGGTTGGGTAGGGTAGGATTGGTTAGGTTAGGGTTGGTTGGGTAGGGTAGGATTGGTTAGGTTAGGGTTGGTTGGGTAGGGTAGGATTGGTTAGGTTAGGGTTGGTTGGGTAGGGTAGGATTGGTTAGGTTAGGGTTGGTTGGGTAGGGTAGGATTGGTTAGGTTAGGGTTGGTTGGGTAGGGTAGGATTGGTTAGATTTAGGTTAGGATAAGGGTGTTTAATCTTCAGCTGACACATTGAACGATAACTACTGACACATTGAACGATAACTAATGAAAGAGAAAGGGATGAATGGATTAATATAAGCAGGAGAGGTAAAGGAAGGGGAGAAGGATAGCGAACGAATAAAAATGTGGAAAAGAAGAAGAGAGAGAGAGAGAGAGAGAGAGTACACCCATATTAAGATACCGGACCCCACTATCTATGTTGGTCAGGGGAGGGGGAGGGGTGTTAGTAGGTAGGGTCTTTCACCACAGTTCAGCAATTATTGATCAAATGAACACACGCACCTTGGTCATGTGTGTGTGTGTGTGTGTGTGTGTGTGTTCTTATAGCGATCAGTAGGTGGTCGTATGGCCTGGGTGAGGTTATAGTGTCTTATAGTAATTCATAGACGAGGGATCTCAGGTGGTAGCAGGAGACGGTGAACGAGGATGGTGTAGTAACTTCATCCCAAACTGACAGATGAGGTCATGGTTAGGTTAGGGTGGGTTAGATTAGGTTATTGTAGTGATCGTCTCTTGATATATGTGAGAGGAGTGAGAGGAGTCTTACAGGTCATCTTCATCACTCAGGAGAAGACCAGGAAGCAGAGGTCACAGTAGGAATGTTATGTAAACACCCAAGACCTGAGGTGAGGAAACTATGAAGGGGGACGGAGGAGGTGGTAACGATACCAGCAGGATCTGAAGGTTGAACTGACGGAGGAGAGGTCTTGGTATGGTTGACGGTGATATGGTTGACGGTGATATGGTTGACGGTGATATGGTTGACGGTGATATGGTTGACGGTGATATGGTTGACGGTGATATGGTTGACGGTGATATGGTTGACGGTGATATGGTTGACGGTGATATGGTTGACGGTGATATGGTTGACGGTGATATGGTTGTCGGTGATATGGTTGACGGTGATATGGTTGTCGGTGATATGGTTGACGGTGATATGGTTGACGGTGATATGGTTGACGGTGTTATGGTTGACGGTGATATGGTTGTCGGTGGTGTGGTTGACGGTGATGTGGTTGATGGTGGTGTGGTTGATGGTGGTGTGGTTGATGGTGGTGTGGTTGTCGGTGATATGGTTGACGGTGATGTGATTGATGGTGGTGTGGTTGATGGTGGTGTGGTTGATGGTGGTGTGGTTGATGGTGGTGTCGATGGCGTAAATATCAAAGGTAAAAAAAACATAATTTGTTCTTATAATGAAAACAAACGCGACTATAAACGACCCTTGTATAGTGTGTGTTAGTAACGTAGTTTAGTTCACCATCCATAACTTCCGTAGAAATTTTG